>NW_026652287.1:33159232-33187981 GCF_009828535.3 Hylobates moloch | reverse complement strand
AAAAAAAAAAAAAAAAAAAAAAAAAGCTCCTAAATATAGAATGAAAAATTAAATGAAAAAATAGCTCCACAATAAAGAATTAGATTTCAATACACCATTTTCAAAAATGGATAACACCAGATGGAACAGTAAGAAAAGAGAGGACTCAAAACACCACAACAGACCCACAGACCCATTACACATAACAGATGTGTATAGAACACACCACCTAAAAATATCAGAATATAAATATTTCTGAAGTACTCAAAGAACAATTTGCAAAATAGGCATGACACAAAACACATTTAAAAAATTTTTGAAGTCTGAAATTATACAAGTTATTGATTCCCGTCACAATAAAAGTGGAAATTAACAATAAAATCCTTAAAATACACAAATATGTACAAATTAGTACATTTAAGCAGTGGGTCAAAATGAAACTCCAAGGTCAATTAGAAAATATCTTGATGATAGCTAAATGCAGTGGCTCACACCTGTAATCCCAGCACTTTGGGAGGCTGAAGTGGGCAGATCACTTGAGGTCAGGAGTTTGAGACCAGCCTGGGTAACATAATGAAATCACGTCTCTGTTAAAAATACAAAAATTAGCTGGCTGTGGTGGTTGGTGCCTGTAATCCCATATACTTGGGAGGCTGAGGTATGAGAATCACTTGAACCTGGGATGCAGTGAGCCAGGATCATGCCAGTGAACAGAAGCATGGGTGATAGAGTGAGACTGTCTCAAAAAAAAAAAAAAAAAAAACACCTTGATGAAGTGCAACAAAAAGTGGATTGAAAACAGTCTGCCCTCTGTATCCATGAATTCCACGTGTGCAGATTCAACCAACTGTGGCTTTCTGGTCTGCAGTTGGTGGAATCCATAGCTGCAAAACCTGCAAATTGGGAGGGCCAAGTGGAATACTGGAATCCTAGCCAGAGAAATTAGATAAGAAAAGTAGGCTGGGCACAGTGGTTCGTGCCTGTAATCCCAGGACTTTGGGAGGCTTAGGTGGGCGGGCGGATCACCAGAGGTTGGGAGTTAGAGAGCAGCCTGACCAACATGGAGAAATTTCATCTCTACTAAAAATACGAAATTAGCCAGGTGTGGTGGCACATGCCTATAATCCCAGCTACTTGGGAGGCTGAGGTGGGAGAATCATTTAAACCCAGGAGGCGGAGGTTGGGGTGAGCTGATAGTGCACCATTGCGCTCCAGCCTCGGCAACAAGAGTGAAACTCAGTCTCAGAAATAGAAAAAGTAAATAAATGGCACATAATTGGAAAGAGAGAAATAAAATAATTGCTCTTCATATAGCAATATCTCATATGTAGAAAATCATAAAGATCCCCCACAAAAAGCCTGTTAGAACTAATTAGCAAACTCAAACTTAACAAAATACAAAATCTACCTAAAAATTCAATTTTATTCCTATATAAAAACAATAGATCATCCCCCCAAATTAGAAAAATAATTCAGTTTACAATAACATAGAAAAGAATTAATTAAGAATAAGCTTAACAAAGAGGGAAAATTCCTACACAGAAACCTATAAAATATTGCTGAAATTAAAGATGCAAATAAATGCAAAAAGAGACCATGTTTATGGTTTGGAGGACTTCAAGTTAAGATGACAATAATACCCAAAGAAAACTACAGATTCAGTGAAATTCTTAGGAAAATACCAGTGAAGCTTTCCAAATAATTCATCCTAAAATTAATATAAAATGACACAACTGCCTCAATAGCAAAACAAAGTCGAAATAAATAAGGAGGAGGTGTTACATTGCATGATTATGAAACTTATTGCCAGGATGCCTTAATCAAAACAGAACAGTATTGCTATAAAGACAGATGTATAAGGCAACAGAGAATGGAGAGGCCACAAACAAACCTTCAAATATATGGTCAAATGATGTTCAATATGGATCCTAAGACCATGCAATGGGAAAAAGACAGTCTCTTCAAATAAACAATACAGAAGAAATTCGATATCCACATGCAAAGGAATGAAGATGAACCCTTACTTTACCTTATGTGCAAAAAGTAACCTAAAGTGGATTCATGACCTAAAACTATAAAACTCCTAGAAGAAATCACAGGTAAAAAGCATCATGAAATTAGATTCAACAATGCTTTCCTGGATATAACACCAGAAGCACAGGAAATAAGGTAAAAATACATAAAATGCGCAATAAAACTGACAACTATTATGGTTCAAAAAAACAATTATGGCTGGGTGCAATGGCTCATGCCCGTAATCCCAGCACTTTGGGAGGCCAAAATGGGTGGATCACAAGGTCAGGAGATCAAGACCATCCTAGCCAACATGGTGAAACCCCATCTCTACTAAAAATACAAAAATTAGCTGGGCGTGTTGTTGTGTCCCTGTAATTTCAGCTACTTGGGAGGCTGAGGCAGGAGAATCACATGAAACAGGGAGTTGGAGTTTGCAGTGAGCTGAGATTGCACCACTGCACTCCACCTTGGTGACAGAGCAAGACTCCATCTCAAAACAAAAGCAAAAAACAATTACAGGAATAAAAAGAAAATGTATGACACATGACAAAATATTTGCAAATTGTATCTCTGATAGGGTAATATCTAGGTTATATATAAATAACTCAGGCTGCGGGTGGTGGCTTACACCTGTAGTCCCAGCACTTTGGGAGGCTGAGTTGGGCAGATCATGAGGTCAGGAGTTCGAGAACAGCCTGAACACATGGTGAAACCCCATCTCTACTAAAAATACAAAAATTATCTGGGCATGGTGGCCCATGCCTGTAATCCCAGCTACTCAGGAGGCTAAGGCAGGAGAATTGCCTGAACCTTGGAGGTGGAGGTTGCAGTGAGCCAGGTTTATGCCACCGTACTCCAGCCTGGGTGACAGAGTGAGACTCCATCTCTAAATAAATTAATAACTCCTACAAATAAAAAAAATAAAAAAAATCTGATTAATAGGGAAAGGGCCGGGCATGGTGGCTGATGCTTGTAACTCCAGCACTTTGGGAGGCTGAAGCAGGCAGATCACTTGAGGCCAGGAGTTTAAGACCAGACTAGCAAACATGGCGAAACACTGTCTCTACTGAAAATACAAAATTCAGCTGGGTATAGTGGCACACGTTGATAATCCTAGCTACTCTGGCCTCTGAGACAGGAGAATCACTTGAACCCAGGAGGTGAAGGTTGAAATGAGCTGAGATTATGTCACTGCACTCCAGCCTGAGTGGCACAGCAAGAATCTACTTAAAGGATATAAAAAAAAAAAAAGGAAAAGGAAATACCTTTCTCTGGAGGTGATATACAAACAACCAAATGACAAGAGGTAAAATATCACTAATTATTTTAAAAATGCAAGTAGGTGCAGTGTCTCATGCCTGTAATCCCAGCACTTTGGGAGGCCGAGGTGCATGGATCATTTCAGGTCAGGAGTTTGAGACCAGCCTGGCCAGCATAGTGAAACCCTGTCTCTTCTAAAAATACAAAAATTAGCTGGGCATGGTGGTGGGCGCCTGTAATCCCAGCTACTCCAGAGGTTGAGGTATGAGAATCACTTAAACCCAGGAAGCTGAGATTGCAGTGAGCCCAGATAGCACTACTGCAATCCAGCCTGGGTGACAGAGTGAGACTTCATCTTACAAAAAAGAAAAAGAAGGCCGGATGCAGTGGTTCATACCTGTAATCCCAGCACTTTGGGAGGCCAAGGCAGGTGGATCACCTGAGGTCAGGAGTTTGAGACCACCCTGACAAACATGGTGAAACCCCATCTCTAATAAAAATACAAAAATTAGCCAGACGTGGTGGTAGTTGCCTGTAATCCTGACTATTCAGGAGGCTGAGGGAAGAGAATCACTTGAACCCAGGAGGCAGATGTTGCAGTGAGCTGAGATCACACCATCGCACTCCAGCCTGGGCAACAGAGCAAGTCTCCTTCTCAACAACAACAAAAAAGAAATGTAAATAAAAAACATAATATGAGATATCATTTATACCCATGAAGAATGTTTATTGTAGAGAACAAAAAACCCCAACTAAACAAAAACAGAAATTCACAAGTGTTGGCAAGAATGTGGCTAAGTCAGAGGCTTGTGTACTGTTGGTGGCAATGTAAAATGACACAACTATGGAAAGAAGTATGGCATTTTTTCAAATAATTCAAAACTGAATTACCAGTATAGCCAATAATTCCTCATCTGGGTCTACATATAAAATTCAAGGCAGGATCTTCAAGACATATTTAGAGACCCATGTTCATAGCAGCATTATTCAAAATAACAAACAGGTAGAAGCAAGCTAGGTTTCCACGAAAAGATTAGTGGAGAAACAAAATGTAGTATATACATAAAACCATTATTTGGTCTAAAACTATTGGAATTAAGTCATGTGTGATGGTTCATGCCTGTAATCTCAGCACTTTCGGAGGATGAGACAGGAGGATCACTTGAGACTAGGGATTTGAGACCTGCCTGGGCAACACAGAACAACCCTGTCTCTGTAAAAAAGTTTTAAAATATGCTGTGCATGGTATCCTGCCCCTGTAGTCCTGGCTACTTGGAAGGCTGCAGTGAGCTCTAATTATGCCAGTGCACTGCAGCCTGGGCAACAGTGTGAGATCTTGTATTTTTAAAAAATCTGTATACATGCACATACATACATGTGTGTGTGTTTGTGTCTGTCTGTAATGTATATTAATTTGTTTTTGAGATGAAGTCTTGGTCTGTTGCCCAGCCTTGAGTTAAGTGACATGATCTCATCTCACTGCAACATTTACCTGCCATGTTCAAGTGATTCTCGTGCCTAATCCTCCTGAGTAGCTGCATTTACAGACATGTGCCATCATAAAATAAAATAAAATAAAATAAAATAAAATAAAATAAAATAAAATAAAATAAAATAAAATAAAATAATAAAATAAAAATAAACCTGAAAATGTGGAAGCAACTTTGGAACTCATTGAAAGGCAGAGGCTAGAACACTTTGGAAGGCTCAGAAGACAGGAAAATGTGGTAAAGTTTGGAGCTTCCTAGAGACTTGTTGAATGGTTTTGACCAAAATGCTCATAGTGATATGGACAGTGAATTCCAGGCTGAGGTGGTCTCAGATGTTGATTGGGATCTTATTGGGAACTGGAGCAAAGGTTATTCTTGCTATGGTTTAACAAAGAGACTGGCAGCATTTTGCCCCTGTCCTATTTATCTATGGAACTTTGAACCTGAGAGAGAGGATTTTGGTAGCCGACAGAAGAAATTTCTAAGCAGCAAAGCTTTCAAGAGGTGACTTTGGTGCTCTTAAAAGCATTCAGTTTTATTCATTCTCAAAGATATAGTTTGAAATTGAAACATGTTTAAAAGGGAAGCAGAGCGTAATAAAAGTTTGGAAAATTTGCAGCCTGACAGTGCGATAGAAAAGAAAAACTCATTTTCTGAGTAGAAACACAAGCCTGCTGCAGAAATTTGCATAAATAATGAGGACCCAAATGTTAATCACCAGGAAATGGGGAAAACGTCTCCAGGGCATGTCAGAGGTCTTTACAACAGCGCCTCCTATCACAGGCTGGGAGGCTTAGGAACAAAAATTGTTTCATGGGTCCGGCCCAGGATCTTGCTGCTTTGTGCAGTCTTTGGACTTGGTGCCCTGTGTCCCAGTCATGGCCAAAAGGGATAAGTGTAGAGCTCAGGCCATTCCTTCAGACGGTGCAAACCCCAAGTCTTTGCAGCGTACACGTGGGTTCAGCCTGTGGTTGCATAGAAGTCAAGAAATGAGGTTTGAGAACCTCTGCCTAGATGTCAGAGGGTGTATGGAAATGCCAGGATGTCCAGGCACAAGTTTGCTACAGGAGCAGAGCCCTCCTAGAGAACCTCTGCTAGGGCAGTGTAGAAGGGAAATATGGGGTAGGAGCCCCCATACAGAGTCCCCACTGGGGCACTGCCTAGGGGAGCTGTGAGAAGAGGGCCACTGTCCTCCAGATCCCAGAATATTAGATCCACCAACAGTTTGCACTAGGCACCTGGAAAAGCCACAGACACTCAATGCCAGCCCATGAAGGCAGCCAGGAGTGGGGTTGTGCCCTGCAAAGCCACAGGAAATCATTTTGGAGCTTTAAGATTTGACTGTACCACTGGATTTTGGATTTGCATGCAGCCTGTAGCCCCTTTGGGCCATTTCTCTCATTTGGGATAGGTGTATTTACCCAATGCCTATACTTCCCATCGTATCTAGCAAGTAACTAACTTGTTTTTGATTTTATAGGCTCATAGGTGGAAGGGACTTGCCTTGTCTCAGATGAGACTTTGGACTGTGAACTTTTCAGTTAATGCTGAAATAAGACTTTGGGGGACTGTTGGGAAGGCGAGATTAGTTTTTTTTTTTTTTTTGAGACAGAGTCTCACTCTGTCACCCAGGCTAGAGTGCAGTCATGTGATCTCGGCTCACTAACCTCCACCTCCTGGGTTCAAGCAATTCTCCTGCCTCAGCCTCCCGAGTAACTGGGACTATAGGCACGTGCCACCATGCCCAGCTTGTTTTTTGTATTTTTAGTAGAGACAGGGTTTCATCATGTTAGCTAGGATGGTCTTCATCTCCTGACCTCCCAAAGTGCTGGGATTACAGGCATGAGCCACTGTGCCTGGCCAGCATGATGAGTTTTGAAATGTGAAGACATAAGATTTGGGAGGGGCCAGGGATAGAATAATGTGGTTTGGCTGTGTCCCCACCCAAATCTCATCTTGAGTTTTAGCTCCTGTAATCCCCAAGTGTCATGTGAGGGATCTGGTGAGATGTAATTGAATCATGGAGGTGTGTTTTTCCCATGCTGTTGTCATGATAGTGAATAAGTCTCATGATATCTGATGGTTTTATAAAGGGCAGTTCCCCTGTACATGCTCTCTCGCCTGCCACCACGTAAGGCATGCCTTTGCTCTTCCTTCACCTTCTGCCATGATTTTGAGGCCTCCCAAGCCATGTGTTACTGTGAGCCAATTAAACCTCTTTTTCTTTATAAAGTACCCAGTCTTGGGTATTTCTTTGTAGCAGTATGAAAGTGCACGAATACACTACAAAATAAATCAACCTGGAAAACACAATGCTAAGTGAAATAAGCCAGCATAAAAATACTGTATGATTCCACTTATATGAGGTATCTAAAAATGCTCAAATACATAAAAACAGAACAGAAATGGGAGAGGGCGAGACTCAAATTTGGAAGGAAGGGAGCTTAAATATTCCTGGTAATCAATTAAATCTAAACTCAAAGAACCATAAAAAACGATCTATTTAAACTCTGCTAAGCTCATACAATGTAAAATACTATAAATCGTATTTCACAAACAAAAGGGACATGATGTCAGGGGCCCAGTACTTTACAGATTAGTAGATGTATAGTTGTGATTGTGAATGCATGGAACTTATGTGCAGTTATCTAAAACTAAAAAATTTGATTTCATAATTATCACCAGAAGAACACATATAACCTTATGGAGAAGATAAGTAAATGGCCCACAGTGAAATGGCTTGTACTGAAGGGCAATGTCAGTATTAGCACAGTGCAGTAGTGTGGAGACCCATGGACTAGGTCATCGGTAACATAAGCAGCTAACAAGAGCCAGAGAACAGCAGGACAGTGCCAGGGTGTAGATTAACAGAGACTAGGTGAACGTTACAGGAAATTCAGATAGAAAGAAAGATTGGGATCAAAAGCATTTTCATGTGTTAACTCAAGAGTGTAATTTCCAGAACTTCAGAAATTTTGCAGAAAACACAGGTAATATAAACAAATAGCGGAGAAGTCATTTATCAAGTGCAATAAATGGGCTAAATTTCCCATAAAATACCAGGAGCTATTTTAAAAATTAATTTATTCAACCAAGATGGACATGTGGACTCTAGATAGAAAACATAATAATTAGAAATAGCGTTTGTTCCAACAAACAGTGAAGTTTAAGTAATATCCACAGATTATGTTGAGAAAATTGAAAACAGAAAATACAATGTGTCCTTGTGATATTATGATGTGTGTGTGTGCATGTGTGTGGGTATTTATCCATGATTCCTGACTTATAATTCCCACAGCCCTTCTTATAGACATGTGTTATAATGTGGTGGTGCTTTATGCCTCAAAAGAGGACCTCAAGAAACAGAACCTCTCTCTGACCTGCTCAAGACAGGAATCTAAGCTGCTTCTGCTTCTCTTTCTCTTTTTCTTTTCTTCTCTTTTTCTTTTGAGGTGGAGTTTCATTCTTGTCCAACCTGGAGTGCAATGGTGTGATCTCGGCTCACCCCAACCTCCACCTCCCAGGTACAAGTGATTCTCCTGCTTCACCCTCCCGAGTAGCTGGGATTACAGACATGCGCCACCATGCCTGGCTAATTTTGTATTTTTGATAGAGACGGGGTTTCTTCATGTTGGTCAGGCTCGTCTTGAATGCCTGACCTCAGGTGATCCACCTGGCTCGGCCTCCCAAAGTGCTGGGATTACAGGCATGAGCCACCGTGCTTGGCCTTCTTCTTATTCTTTTTTTGAGACAGTCCTACTCTGTCATGCAAGCTGGAGTGCAGTGGTGCGATCTCAGCTCACTACAGTTTCTGCCTATGAGGTTCAAGCAATTCTCCTATCTCAGCCTCCTGAGTACCAGGGATTACAGGTATGAGCCACCACACCCACCTAGTTTTTGTATTCTTAGTAGAGATGGGGTTTTGCCATGTTGGCCAGTCTGGTTTGAACTCTTGAGCTCAAGCAATCATCCACCTTGGCTGACCCTCACTCCAGACTTCTGCCTCATAACCTGGAGGAAAGAATCCTGCACAGAAGAGATCCAGAAGAATCTGAAAAGATGGGCCTTACAGGGTTTAGATCATACACTCTGTATAATCACATTTTGACACATTTGTCCATATTTCAGTAATGCCTATGTAGTGTACTTCCATAAAAACCAAAAAGGACTGGGTTTAGAAAGTTTTGGAAGGCTGAACAAATGAAAACTAACAGAAAAATGAACAAGAACTCCTCCACTTGCCAAGAGGAGAGTGGCACAAGCCAACTTTAGGGGGCAGAAGCTCATGTGCTTGGGACCCTTCCAGACCTCACCTTATGTATCTCTCCATCTGACTGTTCACTTGTATCCTTTGTAATATCTTTTACAATAAACCTGCAGATTTAAGTGTTACTCAGTTCTGTGAGCCTCTCTAGCAAATTAATCAGACTCAAAATGGCAGTCATGGGAACCCAACTTAAAGTCCGTTGGTCAGAAGTTCTGGAGGCCTGGACTTGCTACCAGTCTATTTGCAATCTTGGGGACTGAGCCCTCAACCTGTAGGATTTGATGCTACCTCCAGGTATATAGTGTCAGAATTGAATTCAAAGGCACCCAGCCGGTAGACACTGCCAAATTGATTTCTTGCTTATTGGGGGAGGAAAAAACCCCACATTTGGTCACAGAAGTTTTCTGTGTTTATTATTTTGTGGTGTGAGACCAAACAGAGGAAAATATGATTTGGTTTGATTTTTTTCCACTAAGTCTTAAAACAAATTATGGCTGGGTGCAGTGGCTCACGCCTGTAAACACAGGACTTTGGAAAGCCAAGGTGGATGGATCACTTGAGATCAGGAGTTCAAGACCAGCCCGGCCGACATGGTGAAACCCTGTCTCTACTAAAAAAGTACAAAAATTAAGGCCAGGCACGGTGGCTCATGCTTGTAATCCCAGAACTTTGGGAGGCCAAGGCGGGCGGATCACGAGGTCAGGAGATCGAGACCACGGCGAAACCCCATCTCTACTAAAAATACAAAAAGTTAGCCAGGCATGGTGGCGGGCGCCTGTAGTCCCAGCTACTCGGAAAGGCTGAGGCAGGAGAATGGTGTGAACAGGGAGGCAGAGCTTGCAGTGAGCCGAGATCGTGCCACTGCACTCCAGCCTGGGTGACAGAGCGAGACTCCGTCTCAAAAAAAAAAAAATACAAAAATTACCCCGGCATGGTGGCATGCACCTGTAATCCCAGCTACTTGGGGGGCTGAGGCAGGGGAATTGCTTGAAACTGGGAGGCAGAGGTTGCAGTGAGCTGAGATTGGGCCACTGCACTCCAGCCTGGGCGACAGAGTCAGACTCTATCTCAAAAAAAGTAATAATAGTAAATCAGGCCAGGTTCAGTGGCTCACACCTGTAATCCCAGCACTTTGGGAGGCTGAGGCGAGTGGATCACAATGTCAGGAGTTCGAATCCAGACTGACCAACATGGCGAATCCCCATCTCTACCAAAAATACAAAAATTAGCTGGGTGTGGTGGTATACGCCTGTAACCCCAGCTACTCAGGAGGCTGAGGCAGGAGAATCACTTGAACTTGGGAGGCGGAGGTTATAGTGAGCCTAGATAGCACCACTGCACTCCAGCCTGAGTGACAGAGAAAGTCTCTATCTTAAAATAAATAAACGGCCATTCCCTGATACACTTCCACACGTATAAAACAAAGAACACAATATCAAATAAGGAACTGATGATAACACATATAAAAACCAAGATTATTTATAACTAGGGGAAAGTTACAGGATGAAAGTAGCAGCTGGGTGCAGTGGCTCAGGCCTATAATCCCAGCAATTTGGGAGGCTGGGGCAGGCGGATTGCTGAAGGGGTGGCCTGCCACTCCACACCTGTGGGTGTTTCTCGTCAGGTGAAATGAGAGACTTGAGAAAAGAAAGAGACACAGACACAAAGTATAGAGAAAGAAAAGTGGGCCCAGGAGACCGGCGCTCAGCATACGGAGGACCCGCACCAGCACTGGTCTCCGAGTTCCCTCAGTATTTATTGATCATTATCTCTATCATCTCAGAGAGGCGGATGTGGCAGGACAATAGGGTAATAGTGGGGAGAGGGTCAGCAGAAAAACGTGAACAAAGGTCTCTGTGTCATAAATAAGTTTAAGGAAAGGTGCTGTGGCTTGTTGTGCATGTATACAAACATCTCGGTGCATTAAAGAGCAGTATTGCTGCTAGCACATCTCACCTCCAGCCCTAAGGCAGTTTTCTCCTATCTCAGTAAATAGAACATACAACTGGTTTTTACCCCGAGACATTCTATTGCCCAGGGATGAGCGGGAGACAGATGCCTTCCTCTTATTTCAACTGCAAAGAGGCCTCCTCTTTCACTAATCCTCCTCAGCACAGACCCTTTACGGGTGTCGGGCTGGGAGACAGTCAGATCTTTCCCTTCCCACGAGGCCATATCTCAGGCTATCACATGGGGAGAAACCTTGGACAATACCTGGCTTTCCTAGGCCGAGGTCCCTGTGGCCTTCCGCAGTGTACTGTGTCCCTGGGTACTTGAGATTAGAGAATGGTGATGACTTTTAACAAGCATACTGCCTTCAAGCACTTTTTTAACAAAGCACATGCTGCACAGCCCTAAATCCATTAAACCTTGAGTTGACACAGCCCATGTCTCTGCGAGCACAGGGTTGGGCTAGGGTTATGGATTAACAGCATCTCAAGGCAGAAGAATTTTTCTTAGTACAGAACAAAATGGAGCCTCTTATGTCTACTTCTTTCTACATAGACACAGTAACAGTCTGATCTCTCTTTCTCTTCCCCACAGATTGCTTGAGCTAAAAGTTCAAGACAAAGCTGAGCAACATGGTGAAACCTCATCTTCACACACACACACAAAAATACTAAAATTAGCCGGATGTGGTAGAGTGGGCCTGTAGCCCCAGCTACTTGGACACAGAGGTGGGAGGATTGCCCAAGCTTGGCAGGTTGAGGCTGCAGTGAGCCGTGTTCATGCCGCTGCACTCCTAGGCAACAGACTGTCTCATTCTGCTGAGTAGCAATCTCAGAAGAGCCACCTACTCCCCTGTTACACACATAAGTAAAGTGCGGATGAAGCGCACAACTGAAGAATGGTTGAGGCACCTCGTGAAATAAGAAGAAATGCATATATTGGTGTCTTCCCAGGTTCCTGACTCAGAGCTTCTAACTCCTTGGAATGTCCTGGATTATAGGAGCATGATTTGTTCTAATGAGGCAACCTCTGTGGGCTCCTGGATGGGACTAGTCACCAGATAGACCAGGTCATGGTTAGAAGCATGGAACTGTCAGCTGCAACTACCACCCACCAGGAGGGAAAAAGGGGCTGGACAATGAGTTAATATCAATCAAGCTTCCATAAAGTGATGAAGCCCCCATAAAGATCCGTGAACTATGGGGTCATGAGAGCTTTCAAGTGCGCTGGACACACGCAGGTTCCTGGAGGGTGGCACACTCAGAGTATCTTCCCATGTGCCTCACCCTGTGAATCTCCTCATCTGGCTGTTCATCTGTGTCCTTAGAAACACCCTTCATCATGAACCAGCAAACATTAGAGAGTGTTTCACTGAGTTCTGTGAGCTACCCTGGCAAAGTAATCAAACCCTAGAAAGTAGTCGAGGGAACCCAACTGATTGGTCAGAAGAAAAGGTGGCAACCTACTGGTGGCTGAGGTGGGAGACAGGCTTGGAATCACAACCCTTAGCCTGTGGGATCTGACTCTAACTCCAGGAATATAGTGTCACATATTACAGAAAGCCCAGTTGATGGCCATGAAAAAATTGTTTATTTGTGGGGCGAAGTCCTTGCACATTTTGGTGATCAGAAGCAAAGCTTTCTGTGCTGAGTTGATAGTGGGAAAAACACAGGCTTTTTCCTATCCAATCAAATAGACCTGAACAAACAAAGAGGGCTTGATGCACCTGCATGTAGTTTCTGGGCACCAGATTCAAAACAGAGGAGCCAATGTTTTCCCATCTCCTGATTAGGTCTTCACAGTACAGGAAATGGGATGCACCATGAATAGGTCAAGGAGGCAGGTCTATGGAGGTCTCAGCTGTGATCTATAGGGACAGAAACTGAGCATTAGATGGAATCAAGTATAGAAAGAGAGACAATAGGCTGGACTCGGTGACTCATGCCTGTAATCCCAGCACTTTGGGAGATCACCTGAGGTCGGGAGTTCAAGAGCAGCCTGACCAACATGGAGAAACCCCATCTCTACTAAAAATACAAAAGTATCCAGGCGTGGTGGAGCATGCCTGGAATTTTAGCTACTCCGGAGGCTGAGGCATGAGAATCGCTTGAACCTGGGAGACGGAGGTTGTGGTGAACTGAGATTGCACCATTGCACTCCAGCCTGGGCAACAAGAGCAAAACTCCATCTCAAAAGAAAAGAACAGGCCGGGCTCGGTGGCTCATGCCTGTAATCCCAGCACTTTGGGAGGCTGAGGCGGGTGGATCATGAGGTCAGGAGATCGAGACCATCTTGGCTAACATGGTGAAACCCCGCCTCTACTAAAAATACAAAAAATTAGCCGGGCATGGTGGCGGGTGCCTGTAGTCCCAGGAACTCGGGAGGCTGAGGCAGGAGAATGGCGTGAACCTGCGAGGTGGAGCTTGCAGTGAGCCGAGATTGTGCCACTGCACTCCAGCCTGGGTGATAGAGCAAGACTCCATCTAAAAAAAAAGAAAAGAACAGAGGAAAAAGAGACCCCATTGACACAGCCCTCCTTATGCCACACAGAGTCAAGGCACTAAAGAGGTCACAGAAGCCACAGGACAGGGTGGCTATTGTTCAGTGATAGACTTGACCTTAGTCTGTGATTGAGTTGCAGCATCACCGCAGGGCAAAAAGACGAAACCATTACACATCTACAGAACAGAGTGCTAAGAGGGGGCAAAGAAAGATTTCTGTCCAGAACTCATAGGGTTTAAACTTTTGTTTTCCCATGGAAATCTCCCATTTGTGGAGTTTCTCAATCACTATTTAATAGTGTAGCTTGCGCTCTGCACATCTGCGCTCCCGCCTGTGTTTACACCTTTGATACATTTCCTCCTTTTGGGATGTTTTGCTGTTTTCACTTCACTCTGCAGGGTCCAGGGCTCTCTCCTTTGCTCCAACATGGAGATAATACTCAGGTGAGGAAGAGAGATTCCTGTTGATTAAAAGAAAGAATGAAGACGTGCAGTGATGTCTCCAAAATCCAAAGCCTATGTCTAGGCAGGAGACAGAATATTACAAATAAATCAAAAATTACATTTCTCGGCCGGGCGCGGTGGCTCACGCTTGTAATCCCAGCACTTTGGGAGGCCGAGGCGGGCGGATCACGAGGTCAGGAGATCGAGACCACAGTGAAACCCTGTCTCTACTAAAAATACAAAAAAATTAGCCGGGCGTGGTGGCGGGCGCCTGTAGTCCCAGCTACTCGGAGAGGCTGAGGCAGGAGAATGGCGTGAACCTGGGAGGTGGAGCTTGCAGTGAGCCGAGACTGCGCCACTGCACTCCAGCCTGAGCGACAGAGCGAGACTCCGTCTCAAAAAAAAAAAAAAAAATTACATTTCTCAAATTCAGTCACAGATTGCCTCCTTCTGAATGCTTAGAGAATACTGTAATTTGCAGACATTGAGCTCTCTTCCAAGAACTACTCAATCATAAGCACAGGGGTAGAAAACAGGGAAACGAATATTTTTTAATTCTGACAGCTGGGCACAGTGGCTCACCCCTGTAACCTCTGCACTTTGGGAGGCCAAGTGAGGTGGATCACGAGGTCAGGAGTTCAAGACCAGCCTGGCCAACATGGTGAAACCCCATCTCTACTAAAAATACAAAAATTAGCTGGACGTGGTGCTGCGTGCCTGTAGTCCCAGCTACTAGGGAGGCTCAGGCAGAAGAATTGCTTGAACTCGAGAGATAGAGGTTACAGTGATCCGAGATTGCACCACTGCACTCCAGCCTGCGTGACAGAGCAAGATTCCGTCTCAAGACAAAAAAAAACCTGCCATAACATTTTATGCATACAGCTGGGCACAGTGACTCATGCCTGTAATCCTAGTACATTGGGAGGCTGAAGTGGGGTGATCACTTGAGTCTAGGAGTTTGAGACCAGCCTGGGCAACATAGCAATATCAGTTTCTATATGAAATTTAAAAGCCACACATGGTGATGCAAACCTGTTGTCCCAGCTACTTGGGAGGCTAAGTGGGGAGGATTGCTTGAGCCTGAAAGGTCACAGCTCCTGGGAGCCATCATTATGCCACTGCATATCAGCCTGGGTACCAGAGTGAGACCCTGTCTTATAAAAAAAAAAAAGGTTTTATGTATACTTAAGCTTTGATACCACCAAATGATGTATCATAAAGAGGACAGAACATCTGAAGAAAGGGAGCATTTAAAGTCCTGAAAGTATTATAAAGCTTTTCATTTCTGAAAAGTAAAGGATTATAAAGCATTATGGAGCTTTTCATTTCTGAGTCAACAGGGTTTCAGTCTCAGTCAAGCAATGCCTGGGCTCCCAAGAGGCACACAATACACAATGCAGCGATATAGCACGGCAAATCCCAGCTTTGGGAGGGAAGTTATCGTCATCCAGGGAGACCAGGTTCCTATAATTCTCCACCATCACGCTTCTGTATAATGACTTCTGCGCAGGTTCCAGGCATTTCCACTCCTCCTGAGAGAATCCTATGGCTGCATCCCTGAATGTCAAGTATGCCTAAAATGAAAAACACGTTTCACCAATAGGATAGGAAGAGAGTACTTATCTTCACACAAAATGAGGAGACAGGCATAAGGAAAGTGAACATTCCGTCGAATTCACATAAATGTATTTTTGAGCTAGTTATGTGTCTGTAATTGTGTTTCATTGTACTTTTATGTAAGAAGTTATGATATTCTTTAGATCAGGGTAGATTTCTCATTTTTGTGGACAACACAGGAAATACAAACAAAAAATCCACAGTTTATAGAAGTGTTACACATTATGTTTGATACACCAAATGATATTCAGTATACCTGAGCTACAATAAAAGTGACATCTTCAGAGATGAGAATGTCCACAGTAGATTTTTTTTTTTTTTTTTTTAGACGGAGTCTTGCTCTGTCGCCCAGGCTGGAGTGCAGTGGCGCAATCTCGGCTCACTGCATCCTCCGCTTCCCAGGTTCACGCCATTCTCCTGCCTCAGCCTCCCGAGTAGCTGGGACTACAGGAGCCTGTCACCACACCCAGCTAATGTTTGCCTTTTTTGGTGGGGAGAGACAGGGTTTCGCCATGTTAGCCAGGCTGGTCTGAACTCGTCAAGCAATCCTCTCAAGCAGTCCACCTGCCTCAGCCTTCCAAAATGCTGGGATTACAAGCGCCAGCCACCATGCCTGGCCTCCTTTTTCCTCTTTCTGTCCAATCTTTGATTATTCCAGTCTCCATATATTTCTGCCTCTTCTCCCGTCTCTGCTTCCACTCTGCTCTCCCTGTTAAATTCCTTCTTCCAGGCTGGGCACAGTGGCTCAAGCCTGTAATCCCAGCACTTTGGGAGGATGAGGCGGGTAGATCACGAGGTCAAGAGATCGAGACCATCCTGGTCAACATGGCCCGTCTGTACTAAAAATACAGAAAATTAGCCAGGCATGATGGCACTTGCCTGTAGTCCCAGCTACTTGGGAGGCTGAGGCAGGAGAATCGCTTGAATCCGGGAGGCGGAGGTTGCAGTGAGCCGAGATCACACTACTGCACTCCAGCCTGACAACAGCATGAGACTGTCTCAAAAACAGAATTTCTTCTTCCCTTCTAACCCCTTGTCCCTACTCTCTGGCATCCGGAGATCCCTGGCCTCCCCTTGCTGTGATTCTCCCTCTGCTCTCCTTGTCACCAGCTGCCCCCTCTTAGTCCTAGTACCACACTGCTCTGTCTGCCCTGGCTCCAAATCCCTCCTCCTCTCCCCCACTCTCGGCCTGAGAAGCTGTCTCCTTTGCTCTCCCTGTCTTGCTGTCCTTCATCTCTCTGCACATGGAGCTTTTCTCTATATTTCTCCAGTTGCTTTTTCTCCCCCTGAGCTTTCTCAGCTTCCTTCATTGTCTCTGCAAATCCCCCACTCATCCTTTACTTTGTCCTGTGTTTATGGGTCTCCTTCATTTTTCTTTTTCCTAACTATGACTATTTCCTCTCCCTCACTCTCCATCTCCTTATGCACACATTTACAGGGAGGAGACTGGAATAAGATGCTGATCTCCGGAAAAGCTCATTTTGAGTGGGCCACAAGAACATTTGGAGGTGAACAGACAGGCCCCGGTTACCTCCCCAGCCCACAGTCAGGAGAAGCGATGGCTGGGAAGAGGACGCCTGGGGATCAGAAGGGCAGGGATCAAGAAAGAAAGAGTCACAAGGTGCATGGTGGAGAGATCATGAGACTCATTGTCTAGGAGAAGAAAGTCACAGGGCTGATTGATCAGTTAGGGCAGGGCAGGAACAAGTCATAATGGTAGAATGTCATAAGGTGGGTTAATTACTTAAGGCAGGAACTGGCTGTTTCACTTCTTCTGTAGTTTTTTGGCTGCTCCAGAGTTCTTGGCTACTGCAGGCCATCTGGACATATATGTTCAGGTCACAGGGGTTGCAATGGTGGGTTACAATAGCTGAGCTTCGGCTCAGAGGCCTGACATTCACCATGTTGGCCATGCTGGTCTCGAACTCCTGACCTCGTGATTCCCCTGCCTCGGCCTCCCAAAGTGCTGGGATTAAAGGCATGAGCCACCACACCCGGCCTTTTTTTTTTTTTTTTTTTGAGACAGTCTCCCTTCATTGCCCAGGCTGGAGTGGAGTGGCTGGACAGGCTCACTGCAACCTCCACTTCCCAATTTCAAGCAACTCTTCTGTCTCAGCCTCCCAAGTAGCTGGGATTACAGGTGCCTGCCACCATGCCCAGCTAATTTTTGTATGTTTAGTAGAGACGGGTTTTCACCTTGGTCAGCCTGGTCTCAAACTCTTGAACACAGGTGATCCACCTGCCTTGGCCTCCCAAAGTGCTGGGATTACAGGCGTGCACCACTACACCAGGCCAGCTTGCTTTTATACATTTTAGGGAGACATGACATATCAATCAATAAGTGTAAGATGTAGACTGGTTCAGTCTGGAAAGGTGGGACAACTCAAAGCTGGGAAGGGGGCTTCCAGGACATAGGTAGATAAGAGACAAATGGTTGCATTCTTCTGAGTCTTTGATTACCCTTTCACTGAATACACAATTTACATGTGAAAGAAGGATAGAGGAATAGTCATTTATGCCTTAGTCTGGCTCAGTGAATCTGCATTTTTACATAAATAATAGGGCAGAGGAAGCCATCAGATATGCATTTGTCTCAGGTGAGCAGAGGGATGACTTTCTGTTCTGCATCATGAAGATAAGCTTGTCCAAGTGTGCACTCACCATTGCTCCATTTGTAAGGGCGCACCCTTCTGGAGAAGTCACTTGCCTTGCTGATAATTAAAAAGAAAATTTTATATTAGAGTGCTATTTATTTTGCAGCACCAAAACTTTATTTATGACACTATCAATTTACATTGCCTGGATGAAATTCAACAGAGCTCTTTTAGGGAAAAAATTGTGAGACCTGAAAGGGTGACTCTGTAGGCTCAGACTCAGACCATGCCACACAGGTTGCAGTCAAGAGATCTTTATTGGAGGAGTCCGAGGGAGAGCCGAAGCGGAAGAAGAAAAAGAGCGAGGGCTCTGCAGCCTCCGTCTTTTATGCCTAGGGACGTTACGTGGGGGTCGCTGGTTGGCTGAGGGGCTGGGTCTATGCTGAGGCAGGAAGGCATGACCTCTGATTGGCTCCTTTTGGCGGGCCTGTGTTGGGGAGGAAGAAGAACCTGGAACCAGCGCCATTAGGGTGCTCCTGTTACCTAACAAGACCCACAGGGAATTTCCTTGTGGGCACATTGTGAGGAAGGTAAACAGCTTTTTTTATCTTTGTAGCTACCTTATTTAGGAAAAAAAAGGGAGGTAGGTTTGCCTGACACAGTTCTTGCTTGGCTTTTCCATTTTCTCTTTGCTTAGTGATTTTGGGGCCCCAAGATTTTTTTTTCTTACACAAGTTCTGCCCACTGCCATCACTTTTTTTTTTTTTTTGGGATGGACTCTCACTCTGTCGCCCAGGCTGGAGTGCAGTGGTGCCATCTTGGCTCACTGCAAGCTCCGCCTCCCAGGTTCACACCATTCTCCTGCCTCAGCCTCCTGAGTAGCTGGGACTACAGGTGCAAGGCCACCACGCCTGGCTAATTTTTTGTATTTTTAGTAGAGATGGGGTTTCACCGCATTAGCCAGGATGGTCTCGATCTCCTGACCTTGCGATCCGCCCGCCTCAGCCTCCCAAAGTACTGGGATTGCAGGCGTGAGCCACCACGCCCAGCTGACCAAGTATATAATTTTTAAGGAATTGATCTTTTGTTTCAAAGGTAGGAATATCAGCAGCGGAGTGCAAATAAGGTAATCTGTAGAGCATCTTTTAAGGAGAAAGACCAATATCTTTCCGTGGTGCAGTTCGAATTCTCAACAGGACCAAGAAGACACTTGGTCCATGGCAATCGAGTCTCTAAGATAAATTGGTTAAGTGGTTCTTTAGAGTCTGATTCATTCTTTCTACTCTCCCTGATGAGGGTGGGTGCCAGGGAGTATGGCGTTCCCATCTAATGTCTAATGTTTGGGATAGCTTTTTAATAATGTGTGCGGTGAAATGAGTTCCATTGTCTGAGTCAATATTTTCTATTAGTACAAACCTGGGTACTATGTTTTCAGTTTGGGCCTTAACTACATTATTGGCTGTTGCATTTGAAAAGGGGATAGCTTTGACCCAGTGAGTGAGGTGGTCTACTATCACCAGCAAATATTTTGGATGACCTATTGGAGGCATTTCTATGTAATCAATTTGGATACTTTGGAATGGCCTTAAGCCCGGATTGCTTCCCCCAAGAGGTAATCTTTTTACAGTATGTTTATTAGTTTTCTTACCTACCAAGAGACTATCTGTAACCTGTTTGGCCAGGGTATAAATTCCTATACAACTGTAAACTCTGAGAACTGTGTCACACAGGGCCTGAGGTCCCAATGGGTCCCCTAATGTAGTTGGCATAAGACTTCCCTCATAAGGGGTTTGGACAACATTTCTCTCTGGTCCGGCAGTATCCGTTTTCCTTCTGAATTCTCTTTGGCGCCTATTTTTAATAGTTTTTCTTTTTCAGTGGAAGAGAAAATGGGGATTATGGTAGGAGGAGGGAAGCAAGGAGTTAAGTGAAAAATACGCATTTCAGAAGACACAGCAGCCTGCTTGGCTACCTGATCTGCTGGGTTATTTCCTTGACTTTCAAAAGAAAGGCTTTTCTAGTGTCCGGGAACGTGGACAATAGCTACTTCTTCCAGCAGCTGAAGATGACTCAATACTTGGGTGATCAGCTCCTTGTGAATAAGGTCTTGACGTTTACTATTATGAGATTTTGTACAGTCCAAATTTTCCCAAACGCATGGGCCACTCCAAAGGCATATCTGGAATCTGTATAGATGGTTCCTTTCTGGTTCTGTAAGTACTTTAAGGCTTGGCTGAGTGCAAACAGCTCACACGTTTGAGCAGACCAACTGTTGGGCAATTTCCTGACTATTTCTACAAGAGTTTCTCCATCAATTCGCTGAATACCCATCATGTGTTTTTCTCTCAATCACTTGGGAGGAACCATCTATGAATAAGTGCCATCCAGTCTGGAAGAGGGTTTCTCCTAGGTCTGGTCGAACCTTCATATGCTAATCAATTAAATCTAAACCTGTGTGTTCCCTTTTAAAATTTGGATTCCCTGTTAGGAAACCTGTTGGGTTGAGTTAATTATCAGTGGTCAATGTTAAATCATCCTTTTCTAAGAGAATGGCCTCATACTTTAAGATTCTTAAGTCAGTAAGCCATCTCCCTGCCCTGTGGTTTAAGATAGCTCTAACTTGGTGAGGTGTGCTTACTGTCAAATTTCCTACAAAGGTTAACTTTCTGCTTCCCTCGACTAGTATTGCCATAGCCATGATGGACTGGATGCATTGAAGCCATCCACAAGTGACTGGGTCTAGGACCTTTGATAGGAAGGTTATGGGCTGCCAGCAGCCTCCACGTTCTTGAGTCAGCACTCCTAAAGCTACCCCCCTGTCCACATTAACAAAAAGGTGGAATGGCTTTTCTAGGGAGAGTAAGGCTAAACAGGGGCAGTTATGAGCCTTTCCTTCAGCTTCTCGACTTGATCACCTTCCTCAGAAGTCCACAGGAGATGGTTAGGCTTCTCCTGGGCAAGTTTTTGATATAAGAGTTTACTGTGCAGTGCACATGAGTCAATCCATAAGCGGCAGTATCTGAAAAACCCTAAAAATTTCCTGAGTTCTTGTTTAGTTTGAGGCAAGGGTAGGGACAGGATTCCCTCGATTTGTTCAGGCCCTATTCTTTGCTTGCCTGCACTTATTAAGTGGCCTAAATATTTAACTTCAGGCTGTACATACTGAAGGTTTCTTTTTGAGACTCGTAGCCCCTCAAACTACAGATGGTTAAGAACATGTGTAGAGAAGTCAGTTACCTTCTCTATGTCCCCATGTAGATGCCTTCTATCGCGTAGTTTTTCTGCTCAAAACTGTTTTCTGACCCCTTCTCCCACCCGCGCTTTTTAAAGTCCTCACCCTGGAGGTGGATTCCCACCCTGGTTCCAGTGATTCTTCTGCCTCAGCCTCCCGAGTAGCTGGACTACAGGCACCTGCCACCACGCTCGGCTAATTTTTTGTATTTTTAGTAGAGACGGGGTTTCACCGTGTTAGCCAGGATGGTCTCGATCTCCTGACCTTGTGATCCGCCCGTCTCAGCCTCCCAAAGTGCTGGGATTACAGGCATGAGCCACAACACCTGGCCTCTATATGAGATGTTAATGTAGTGCTTTAGCTAGGTCCAAGGATTGAGCTCTCCAGGCCTTGCTGGAATTCGGTCCAGTCTTCTAAAGAAGGCTGAAACTCTTGAGTTTGCTTATTTAAGTCAAGAATTTTGTTTTGTCATTTACCAATATGAAAGGTGATGTTGACTGTGAAAGCTCCCCGCAAATGGGCTTTCACAAGGTCCCACGGATACTCACTTTGATTATATTCTAAGTTGGTTACACAAATATGGTGATTAAAATGACAGCGCAATTGGTGCTGCAACTGTAAGCTTTGTATTTTTTCCCCTAACCATAGAATGGTGGATTTCAACATTGCCACTTCAGTTTGTAACTCAGTGTTAATTTCATTCTGAAGTAGCCAAGCTTGGTCGGCTGTACACATCCAGTTCTCCATGTACTGAGCTGTTTCAATAGAATTATGCAAAGCTTCAGAGGACATCACAACAGAAGTTATCAGTGTGACCAAGGAAACAATAGCAAAAATGATCATGCCTTAGGCTCTATGGGCATGATGAGTAAGCTGAGTTAGGAGTTTCACAAAGTGCAAAGCAGGTGTGGCAGCCCAAGGCTCGGACAGAATTTTTTTTTTTTGAGACGGAGTCTCACTCTGTCACCCAGGCTGGAGTGCAGTGGCGCGATCTCGGCTCACTACAAGCTCCGCCTCCCGGGTTCACGCCATTCTCCTGCCTCAGCCTCCTGAGTAGCTGGGACTACAGGCGCCCACCACCACGCCCAGCTAATTTTTGTTGTATTTTTTAGTAGAGATGGGGTTTCACCATGTTGGTCTAGCTGGTCTCAATCTCTTGACCTCGTGATCCTCCCGCCTTGGCCTCCCAAAGTTCTGGGGTTACAGGCATGAGCCACCGGCGCCAAGGTTTGGACAGATTAATGGGATTCCATAGCCCAGGGATGTGACCCAAAATCATCAAAGTAGGTGCCAAAAAACATAAGGATTAAAAACACAAACTGTAAATTGAGTGGTGATATTCCTTACAAATGTAACATTAAGACTGTGTTGTGGATGGGCGTGGTGGCTCACGCCTGTAATCTCAGCACTTTGGGAGGCCAAGGTGGGTGGATCACGAGGTCAGGAGTTCACAACCGGCCTGGCCAACATAGTGAAACCCCATTTCTACTAAAAATACAAAAATTAGCCAAGCATAGTAGCGGGTGTCTGTAGTCCCAGCTACTCTGGAGGCTGAGGCAGGAAAATCGCTTGCACCTGGGAGGTGGAAGTTGCAGTGAGCCTAGATCTCGCCATTGCATTCCAGTCTGGGCAATAGAAGTGAAACTCCATCTCAAAAAAAAAAAAAAAAAAACCCTGTGTTGCTTACTATTGCTATTACTGGATGGTATCCCAAACCAGATGCTGCCATTCATAAATGGGAATGCTGCCTTCCAGAATGTCTCTTGGATTGGTCCTTTCCTTCTCAGATGATGCCACTGAGGAAGAGGCAGGCTAAAGCCTGCTCCATGCCAAGCAATCTAGGCGGCAGACTGGGATTGGATCCCAGTGTGGTATAAAGAAGGAGCATTAAAAGCTTACCGTGAACACCAGCGAAGTTTGTGCCAAGACTTCTGATTTTCATCTTTTTTGTCTAGTTGACCTTTAGGTCCCCAATCCACCAAGTCCCAAGTTATCATAGATTGTTTTCTAGCCAGTGGGCCAAGACACTGTGTCCACGGAGGGGGGTAGGAAATATTGAAGGAAATCCATTCCATATAGTCAGCACAATTCGGGCAATTGGGCCAGGAATGGTCAGTTAGCACACCAGTTACATTAATAGAACCAAGACTTAATAAGTACATGATTTTTCCATAGCGACTCAACTATGTTTGAGCTTGAATTGTAAGACAGCTATGGTTGAGTGATGTCTTTGTGGTGATACACAAAGGGCGTCCTTCCAGTGGAGCAGTATAATTGATGACATTGTTCTGAGAGTCTAACTGTTCTATGTCATGCGGAATGAGGGGTCCTGGAACCCACACTCCTTGATCGTGATAAATCTCAGGAGGAGTGAGCTCCAAAGGACAGGTTTTACTGCTGGGGGATTGGAACATATGTCCAATACGTTTTTGCCTGTGCACGGGGAAAACATAGCGCACAGGACATTATGGCTAACATGGCCAAGAACATGGACTCAGGGTTTTTTGCCTGTCCCTGATGTTCCAGTTGTTTCTCATCTTCTTGCGTGGTTTTCTTGAGTTGTCCCCAGGTTATGGGGGTTGATGTCGTGACTCTGGTCGGCCTTTTCTTTGTCTTCTCTCTCAGGCTCAGCTGGCTCATGCCCCGTACCAGAGGGACCAGTCCCATGGTTGGCCACCATGGGTCCCTCCAGTCCCCCTTTCCATGGTCACATGCACCTTGAAGGCACCCACACGGTTCGTCCATCTCCTGTAAACACACAGCACACCCTCATCCCCACATCAGTAAATCCACCCGATCTTTCCATTGTCTTCTTCCGGGGATTTCCCTAACACTTTCGGATAAACTTTCCTCTTTTCCTCTAACACTTGCCAATTCTTTCTGCTGGAGTCTTACCATCCATACCTGGAGTCAAAAAACTTAAAGTAAATAAGGCTAAATGTAGTTTTGTTAGTGGTGGTAACTGGTCTCCTATTCCTCCTTTTTGTTTTTTCGACATGCGTTGTAATGTTTGATGTGCCCATTCTATAATGCCTTGTCCTCTAGGATTATAAGGAGTTCCTGTTTTATGGGTTATAGCCCAAAGCTGTAGGAAATTTTGAAAAGCATGACTA
This sequence comes from Hylobates moloch, assembly GCF_009828535.3. Taxonomy (NCBI): domain Eukaryota; kingdom Metazoa; phylum Chordata; class Mammalia; order Primates; family Hylobatidae; genus Hylobates; species Hylobates moloch. Next base: position 33,163,518 of record NW_026652287.1, on the reverse strand, counting down.
GTATAAGTGGGTCCATTGTCAGCTTTTAATGGTTTAGGTATCCCCATGTGAGCAAATGATGACACATTGTTGCCGCACATGACCAGCTGTTTCACCTGCATGGCATATAGCATGCAGCATATGAGCAGTTCTGGCTCTAGTGTACTTTTAATTGTAGCAGTTTCTCTGCGACTGGCTGCATTTACAACGTCAGCTGAATCACAGACAGTGTTGATATGAGTTGAAGCAGTGAACTACACAACCTGAATGACTGCAATTAACTATGAGCGTTGAGCTGAAACCCCCGAGGTCTTTCTTGTTTGAGTATGTTTAGGTCCATAAATAGCTGCATGACCTTTGGAAGAGCCATCAGTAAAATAGGTCTGGACACCTGGAATAGGCTTGCGATGAGTAATCACAGGAAGAATCAAAGAATGGACTATAAAACTGCAAAATTTTGTCTGAGGGGTAATGATTGTCCATTAGTCCCACGAAATCTGCAAAAGCAGTTTGCCATCCTGTCAACATTTCCCAAGCTGCGGCCTGGTGCTGGGAGTCTAAAGGAACAATAATTTTGTCTGGATTATATGCTGTAAGCATTTTTGATCTATGCCTACCTATAGTCACAAGTTGTGTAATTAAATAAAAATAGACTTGCAAGGTTTTGACTGTTTGATTTGGTAAAAAGAGCCATTCTATTACTGTTTTTTTTTTTTTTTTTTTTTTTGAGACGGAGTCTCGCTCTGTCCCCTAGGCTGGAGTGCAGTGGCACGATCTCGGCTCACTGCAACCTCCGCCTCCCGGGTTCACGCCATTCTCCTGCCTCAGCCTCTCCGAGTAGCTGGGACCACAGGCACCCGCCACCACGCCCGGCTAATTTTTTGTATTTTTAGTAGAGACGGGGTTTCACCATGGTCTCGATCTCCTGACCTCGTGATCCGCCCGCCTCAGCCTCCCAAAGTGCTGGGATTACAAGCGTGAGCCACTGCGCCCGGCCCCATTCTATTACTGTTACAGATTTGTCTAAGCATTGGCCTAGAAATCCTGTTGGGGAATGGGGGGTAGGAAGAATAAACAAAAGCAAAATATTTTGCAACTGCAGCCGTGAGGCATGTCCCTGCTGAAGCATCTGTTCTACAAGTCGTTACTCAGCTTCTGCCTCTTCGATTAATTGCTGCGGGGACTGTAATAAAGAATCTCCTTACAGGGCTTGATAAAGATGTTGGAGTTGTTAAGTAGCAATACCCAGCATCGAGTGCAGCCAATTAACATCCCCTAACAGCTGTTGAAAATCATTTGAAGCCTGTAACCTGTCTTTACAGAGAACTACTTTCTGAGGCTGTACACTTCTTTCAGTAACAATAGTGCCTAAGTAATGGTATAGGGAAATTGTACCTTTTCTGGAGCTATTTTGAGATTCCATCTAGTTAAAGCCTGCCTTGTTCCTCGGAATAAGTCATGTGAGATTTGATCGGTAGGAGCGAACAAAAGAATGTCATCCATAAAATGAATGATGTAAGCAGTAGGAAACATATTCCAGGCTCCTTTCATGCCCTTCCTACAAAATGCTGACATAGTGTAGGACTGTTAAGCATGCCTTGAGGTAAAACTTTCCATTGATAGCGAGAAACAGGTTCTCTTTGATTAATAGAAGGCACAGAGAAAGCGAATCAAGGCTTATCCTTCTCGTGTAAGGGTGTAGTTAAAAAAAAAAAAAAATCCTTAAGATCTATTACTACAAGAGGCCGGTATCTTGGAATGGCTGCTGGGGTTGGCAGACCTTGCTGTAATGCACCCATCGGTTTAATTTGTGCATTAATAGCTCTCAAATCATGCCACAGTCACCATCTTCTGGGCTTTTTCGGGATAACAAACACTGGTGAATTCCAGCTGACATCTCTATATGTCCTGCATCCAATTGCTCTTTTACTAGCTGCTGAAGTTGAGTTTGTTTCTCCTGTGTTAGGGGCCATTGATCCACCCATACAGGTTTTTTGCTGAGTATTCAAATGGTAAGGCAGTTGGCAGAGGAGAAATATCAATGACCCCCATCAGAAATCCTGACGTCCTAGCTCTTTTCTATCTGTTTTTCCAGTTACTGATATCGGGTTAGGAGTTCCTTGTAGGAATTTCCCTAAACTTTTCCCACTCTGATATCCCATGTTCTTCAACATTTTAAATCCTGGGTTATGGGGGGAGGGGGGAGGGACAGCATTAGGAGATATACCTAATGTTAAATGACAAGTTAATGGGTGCAGCACACCAACATGGCACATGGATACATATGTAACAAACCTGCACATTGTGCACATGCACCCTAAAACTTAAAGTATAAAAAAAAAATCCTGGGTTATCAAATTTTCACTTGTAAGTCTCCTATCCCATGCCATAAGTCTCAACCCCATAAATTGATAGCTATATTTGCAACATAGAACTGAAAAGTATATGACTGCCCATTCAGACCAAGACAAAGTAGAATCTCAGCACTCGGTCAAACACTTCGAACTGCTCCTACTCCCACTAGGGATGTGGAGGTTAGTCTGAGAGGTCATGGTAGGGGCCATTCCTTACTGGTTACTACTGACACATCAGCTCCTGTGTTCATTAGCCCACAAAATTTCTTTTCTTTAACTTGTACTACACAGGTAGGTCTATTAGAGGTTATGGGTTAGGATAGATTTCCCATGTAGTTGTGCTCCCAAACCTGTTCTTTCCTCATTTCCGTTTTCATGGAGAAGGGTATAATTTGCAGAGAATAAGCAACAATTGAGCAATATATTCTCCTGGTTCAAAAACCTGAAGATCTTTTGACATTAAAACTACTTGAATTTCTCCTTCATAATTGGAGTCAACTACTCCAGGGACTACAGTGATGCCTCGCAAGTTAAGATGGCTCTTGCCTAAAATTAGTCCCATGTATCCTGCTGGTAAATGTCTCTAAATGCCAGTGGGAGCTTTGGTAGGTTTGTCTCCTCCAACTAATATAATTCTTTCTCTGGCAGGGAGATCTTATCCTGGACTTCCTGGTGTTCCTGGGGTGGGGGGAATCAGTGTTTCTTCTGGGACCCACCCCTAAAGTGTGGTTGTGGTCTGAACTGTGAATGCCCTTATTGTTTGAGGGGCCTGGGTCCAGGCCGCCTTCTCATTTCCTGATGGGGGGTACGATTCTGATAACATTTTGAGTGGCACCGATTAGCCCAGTGATTTCCTTAGTTACAGTGAGGACAGAGTCCTGGCGTTTTTTCCTGGTAGTAGTGGGGAACCGCATTGTAAGGTCCTTTCTCTCTTGAGATCTGACGGCATTCCTTTTTAAAATGTCCAGTTATTTCCACAATTATAACATTTTCCCATTTTAGGGTTTGACCATTGGCTCTTTTTAGACTTGTCAGCTGCTAAATTAGCCATTTCTTGTGCTAACATTGTGGAGCAATGCAGCTCAGTTCCCACATCTTGACAAGCTCTGAGAAAATTTCCCAAGTTTTTGTACATCTCACAGGTGCCAGTGCACGTTTACAATCTGCACGTGCATTCTGAAAAGCCAGGGTTAAGGTTAACATTTCTGCAGCAGTGGTGTGAGGAATCTGACACTTCACTGCCTCTTGAAATCCTGCAAGAAATTGTGCACACCGTTCCTATGACCCTTGCACAATATGTAAAAAGGATTGTACTGGGACTCCCTCTTCTGGAATTGTGGCCCAGGCATGTTTAGTGGCCAGTGCACACTGCTGGTAAGCGAGTCTGGGAGTGCCATTTGATGTTTCAGGTCTGAATAAGGGCCATTACCTAACAGCATATCCTCTGTAATGTCTCTGTGTCCAGCAGCACGATTCTGTCTAGCTTGGTCTGCACACGTTTCTTGCCAATTTAAATTCCATGTCAGGTATACACTAGCAGACAAACAAGTGCAAGCCAAATGCTTTACATCAAAGCGTAGAAGGCGCATAGCACCAAATACAGATTCTAGCAATCCTAAAGTGAATGGGCTCTGTATTCCATTATTAACTACACTAGCTTTTAATTCCTTCAACAACTTAAACTCTAGTGGGGTGTGTTCATGAATAAGCTGCTGTGGGTTATTTGTATCCGGCCTTATGGAGATAGGAAAAGCACGGGGTCCTAAGAGCTCTCCAGCTATGGCAGCAGAGCATAAAATTCTCTCTATTGGGGTTTCTATTTCTGCTACGGAAGGAGGCAGTACAGATGTTTCTGCAACTGGAGGGGGCAGTATAGGCCAATTTTTATACTCCCTCTCCTGTTTTTTTATTTTCTTTTTTTTTTTTTTTTTTTTTTTTTTTTTTTTTTTTTTT
>NW_026652287.1:33156204-33159132 GCF_009828535.3 Hylobates moloch | reverse complement strand
GGGCCAGAGAGGGAAAGAAAGAAGAAAAAGAAAGAAAGAAAGAAAGAAAGAGAGAGCTTTTATTTTCAATTGGTGCTGTAGGTGGGACAACAGATTCCTTCAGATTTCCTTCAGAACATGACTCCTTCTGTCCAGCAGAAAAGAAGGAGATAATGGCAGAAGGACAGTATGAACTAAACTCCAAGTGGAGAAAAGAGATGATCAAATTTAAAACCTGTTTGATGAGCCCATTTTATTTTATTTATTTATTTTTTTTTTTGCGACGGAGTCTTGCTCTTTCTCCCAGGCTGGAGTGCAGTGGCACGATCTCGGCTCGCTGCAACCTCTGCCTCCCGGGTTCAAGCAATTCTCCTGCCTCAGCCTCCCATGTAGCTAGGACTATAGGTGCCGGCCACCACGCACGGCTAGTTTTTGTATTTTTAGTAGAGACAGGGTTTCACCATATTTCTCAGGCTGGTCTCGAACTCCCAACCTCAGGTGATCCACCCGCCTCAGCCTCCCAAAGTGCTGGGATTACAGGCGTGAGCCACCGCGCCTGGGACGTGGGGTCCCCACGGACCTGGAAATTCTCGCCTGTCTTCTCCTTCACCCAGAGCACATTGAGACATCTCCATAAGTGTCTGGAAGTTGCTTCCTCTGGGGTTTGAAGTCGCCCGGAGGCTGGTCCCGTCCCCGGTCTTTCTGCGATAGAGCAATGTATACACTTCCTATCGCGTAGTTTTCTTGCTCAAAACCTTTTTCTGACTCTCCCGTCCCATGCTTTTTAAAGTCCTCATCCGCGAGGTGGATTCCCGCCCTGGGCGCCTCGCAGCCCCGCCCCCGTGGGTCCCTGTAGCGCAGCGCCGCGGCCCCAGTCCCGGGGAGGCTGTGTCCTCTGCCTGGTCCTCGGATCTTGCAGGCCTCATCCTTGTGTTAAGGCGCCGTCGCCCCCCACGTCCCTCCTCGTGCCGGGCCCTGCTGCTCCCCAAGTCTTCCCTCCGCAGTCATCCCTTCCCCTGAACCAGCGTTGGGGAGGTCCCAGGGGCTTGTCCTCTGACACCGGGTGTTCTTGTCTGCCCAGCTCCACCTCCTGGAAAATGCGCTTCTCCGGGATGCAGGCGTCTTACTCCAAACCCGCCTGTGATTGTGTGGACCAAAGGGATCAGGAGATAGAGAGAGGGCCTGAGAGAGCAGTAGAAAACCAGAGACAGAGAAAAGAAGAATGAGAAAGACCCATAACACATGGCAAAGTAGAGGATAGGTGAGGGGATTTGCCAAGAGACAGCAAAAGTGAAAAAAAAAAAAAAAAAGAAAGCAGAGGGAGAAAAGCAACTGGAGAAAAGCTAGCTGTACAGAGATAAAGGACAGCAAGATAGGGAGAAGGGTAGCAAAGAGGAAGCTCATTAGAGGGAGAGGAGGAGGGATTTGGAGCCAGGGCAGACAGAGCAGAGTGGTGCTGCTGGCAAGGATAACAGAGGGAGAACCACAGCAGGGAGGACACCTGGGGATCTGGGGTGCTAGAGAGTGGGGACTGGGGGGTGTAACAGGGAAGAGAGAATTTAACAGGGAGAGCAGAGGAGATGGAGAGATAAGAGAAGAGGCTGTAATATACAGAGATTGAGGACGATTGAAAGACTGGGGAGAAGGAGCAACAAGAGGTTAAATAAGGACCGGGCGCTGTGGCTCATGTCTATAATCCCAGCAGTTTGGGAGGCTGAGGCTGGCGGATCATCTGAGATCCGGAGTTCGAGACCAGCCTGACCAACATGGCGAAACCCCGTCTCTACTAAAAATACAAAATTAGCCAGGTGCAGTTGCACACGCCTGTAATCCAAGCTACTAGGGAGGCTGAGGCAGGATAATCCCTTGAACCTGGAAGGCGGAGGTTGCGGTAAACCTAGATCACGCCATTGCACTACAGCCTGGGCAACAAGAGTGAACCTCCATCTCAAAAAAAAAAAAAGGTTAAATAAGTTGTGAGGATGGAGCAGAAGAGGTGGAAAAGAAGTAGTACAGGGAAGAAGGGGATAAACAGCAAGAGAGGAGAGAGGTACAAAATGAGGAGCACAGTCCCAGGGAAAAAGAAAACGAGCTAGAGAGAGAAGGGGAGAATGAGAGATATGTATAGAATTAGGGAGGGAAGCACAGTAATGAAGAAAAGGGGGCTGGGCGCAGTGGCTCACGCCTGTAATCCCAGCACTTTAGGAGACTAAGGCAGAGAAATTGCTTGAGTCCAGGAGTTCAAGACCAGCCTGGGCAAAATAGTGAGACCCCCCCTATCTCTGTCAAAAAAATAAATTTAACCGGTCATCATAGTGTGCACCTGTAGTTTCAGCTACTCTGTAGGCCGAGGCAGGAGGATCACGTAGCCCAGGAAGTCCAGGCTGCTGTGAGCAGAGATCATCTCACTGTACTCCAGCCTGGTCAAAAGAGCAAGACCCTGTCTCAAAAGAAAAAAGGGTGGGGGAGTTTGGGTACAGATGAGTGGGTGACTTCATTGGATATGATTAGTTGTGACATTTTGACTTCTGTGTATGTAATCGAATAAGCTCAGTCAGAGTGACACTGACCCCTGAAATGACTGACAAAATACAGTGTGTGGCTTTTCTGCTTGACAGGGTAGTGCTCCTTTTTAACTCAAATTTCAAATGGATTCTAGTTCTTCAAGATGAGCAAAACAGAGGATTAGACTCAAATCACCTTGAACCTTATCATCTCACAGCTGTAACCCACCTACACGACTCCATGTCCCCTGCAGGCCTCACCCCGGAGCTCTACAATCCTGTGTCCAGTTGTCTCCTCAGCTCTCTCCTGGGACATCAAACAGGCATCCGCACCTTCAGGCATCCACAAGTGACTTCCTAAATCCCCAAACACATTCCCTTGCAGTCTGCACATCTCAGATGAGAGTGACTGTACTTCCAGAAACTTAGCCAAACTTGACAGCAT
>NW_026652287.1:33149387-33156104 GCF_009828535.3 Hylobates moloch | reverse complement strand
CCCTCCCCCCTCCCCCCACCCCACAACAGTCCCTGGTGTGTGATGTTCCCCTTCCTGTGTCCATGAGTTCTCATTGTTCAATTCCCACCTATGAGTGAGAACATGCGGTGTTTGGTTTTTTGTCCTTGCGATAGTTTACTGAGAATGATGGTTTCCAGTTTCATCCATGTCCCTACAAAGGACATGAACTCATCATCTTTTTATGGCTGCATAGTATTCCATGGTGTATATGTGCCACATTTTCTTAATCCAGTCTGTCGTTGTTGGACATTTGGGTTGGTTCCAACTGTTTGCTATTGTGAATAGTGCTGCAATAAACATACGTATACATGTGTCTTTATAGCAGCATGATTTATAGTCCTTTGGGTATATACCCAGTAATGGGATGGCTGGGTCAAATGGTATTTCTAGCTCTAGATCCCTGAGGAATCGCCACACTGACTTCCACAATGGAAGTCAGTGGAAGGCAGTGGGGCGATCTTGACTCACTGCAAGCTCCGCCTCCCGGGTTCACGCCATTCTCCCACCTCAGTCTCCTGAGTAGCTGGGACTACAGGCGCCCGCCACCACGCCTGGCTAATTTTTTGTATTTTTAGTAGAGACAGGGTTTCACCATGTTAGCCAGGATGGTCTCGATCTCCTGACCTCGTGATCTGCCCGCCTCGGCCTCCCAAAGTGCTGGGATTACAGGCGTGAGCCACTGCGCCCGGCTTATTTTATTTTATTTTTTGAGACAGAGTTTTACTCTGTCACCCAGGCTGGAGTGTAGTAGTGTGATGTTGGCTCACTGCAACCTCCGCTTACTGGGTTCAAGCGATTCTCCTGCCTCAGCCTCCTGAGTAGCTGGGATTACAGTTGCCTGCCACTACACCCGGCTAATGTTTGTATTTTGTTTTTGTTTTTTGGTTTTTTTTTTTGAGATGGAGTCTCACTCTGTTGCCCAGGCTCGGCTCACTGCAGCCTCTGCCTCCTGGGTTCCAGCGATTCTCCTGCCTCAGCCTCCTGACTAGCTGGGATTACAGGCGTGCGCCACCATGCCCAGCTAATTTTTGTGTTTTTAGTAGACACAGGGCTTCACCATGTTGGTCAGTCTGGTGTCGAACTCCTGACCTTATGATCTGCCCACCTCAGCCTCCCAATGTGCTGGGATTACAGGCGTGAGCCACCGCACCCGGCCTAATGTTTGTATTTTTAGTAGAGATGGGGTTTCACCATTTTGGCCAGGCTAGTCTTGAACTCTTGGTCTGGTGTGATCTGCCTGTCTCAGCCTCCCAAAGTACTGGGGTTACAGGCGTGAGCCACTGCATCCAACCCCAAAAGGTGTTTATTAATAGAAAGGAAAGTTTATGGTGCATTACCTGCTCACAAGAACATTTAGGAAGAAAAAATAAGCAAGTAAACCATCATGGATATTTTTCTTCCTCCCTCATTTCCTAATCAGCTGATTTTTTTTTTTTTTTTTTGAGACCAAGTCTCGCTCTGTCACCAGGCTGGAGTGCAGTGGTGCGGTCTCGGCTCACTGGAACCTCTACCTCCGGGGTTCAGTCGATTCTCCTGCCTCAGCCTCCTGAGTAGCTGGGACTACAAGCATGCGCCATCACTCCCAGCTAATTTTTGTATTTTTAGTAGAGATGGGGTTTCACCATGTTGGCCAGGATGGTCTCGATCTCTTGACCTCATGATCTGTCCGCCTTGGCCTCCCAAAGTGCTGGGATTACTGGCGTGAGCTACTGCACCAGGCCCTCAGCTGACTTTCAGATTCATGCCACAGACATATTTCTGAAAGGAGTGCCTCCTCTCCTAGAAGAGCCTCAGGCAAGTTCTTCAAGAGGTTATCCCAGATGACAGCTCCATACATGTTACTGCTCCTGAGGACCTTCCAGTGGGGCAAAATGTGGCACTGGAAGACAGTGACATTGATGGTCCCCACCCTGTGTAGGCCTAGGCTAATGTATGTGTTTGTGTCCCGGTTGTTGACAAAAAGTTTTAATGGGGAAAAAGAATTTAAATGGGAAAAAGCTTATAGAATAAAGATATAAAGACAAAATATTTTTGTACAACTGTACAATGTGTGTTTTAAGCTAAATGTTATTGTAGAAGTCAGAAAGCTAAATTTAGAAGTTTATGAAGTCAAAAAGTTATAGTAAGCTAAGGTTAATTTGTTATTGAGAAAAAAATATTTTTTATGTTAGTGTAGCCACAATAGACAGTAAGTATGTATGTATGTATGTATGTATTTTTGAAACAGCCTCTCACACTGTTGCCCAGGCTGGAATGCAGTGGTGCGATTATGGCTTACTGCAGCCTCAACCTCTTAAGTTCAGGTGATCGTCCCACCACAGCCTCCTGGGTAGCTGGGACTACAGGTGTGTGCCACCATGCCTTGACTTATTTTTTGTATTTTTTTTGTAGATACAGCAGTCTCGCCATGTTGCCCAAACTGGTCTTGAAATTCTGGGCTCAAGCAATCCACCTGCCTCGTTCTCCAAACATGCTGGGATTACAGGCATGAGCCACCACGCCTGGCTGAGTATTCAGTATTTATAAAATCTACAGTAGTACACAGTTATGTCATAGGCCATCACATCGGTCACCACACACTCACTCACTCATCCAGAGCAATTTCTAGTCCTGCAAGCGCCATTCATGGTAAGTGCCCTAGACAGCTGTACCATTTTTTAAACACTTATATTATTATTGTACCTTTTCTGTGTCGAGACGTGTTTTTATTTATAAGTACATACCATTGTGTCACAGTTGCCTGTAGTATTCAGTACATAACATGATGTACAGGTTTTTAGCAATAGGCTATACCATATACCCTAGATGTGTAGTAGACTATACTGCCTTGGTTTATGTAAGTGCAGTCTGTAATGAAATGATCTGAAAACACATGTCTCAGAACAGGTCCTGTTACTAAGCAGTGCATGACTGTATTTGCATATAAATTACACACATCCTCCCATAGACTTTAAATCATCTCTTGATTACCTATAATGGATCACTTATAATGGATTAATGAAATTTATAAATGCTATATAGTTGTTATACTCTGTTGTTTTCTTGTATTATTTTCATTGTTTGTTACTTTTTGGTTTCTTTCCTTATTTTTGTAATTATTTCAGTCTGTCGTTGGTTGAATCCCTGGATTTGGATCCTAGAAATACTGACGGCCAAGTGTAGACTCTATCTGCCCATTAGTCAGTGAACAGTCTTCTTTTTGATCTGGTCCACTTTTGGGGTATCTCAGTCCTTTTGTTTAACCCTTATTTTACTTAACAGTATCCCCCAAGCACATGAATATTGATGCTGGCAATTTGGATATGCCAGTGAGAAGCTGTCACATGCATAATTTAAGCGGAGTAAATAGAGGTCAGTACTGTTTGAAGTTCCAGGCATCCAGTGGGCGTCTTGGAACATATCCCCATGGATAAAGGGATTCTACTGTGTTCTGCATCTGGCGCTGAGCACTGAGTCTCTGTGTCCTCCATTTCTGGGGGATTACATGAGCCTGGGATCCATAGAGAGGGGAGGAGGGGCTGTGCTCTGCATGGGGTTTGGTCAGGACTGGGTCTGTTCCCTGAATGGGGCAGCTCAGTCCAGCCCAGCTCCCTACTGCTGTAGCGTGCGTGTGGGCTTCTCCAGGAGGGGAGCAAGTCCTGAATAAAAGAGTAAAAATTTCACTCGTTCTTCCTGTAGGAATTTCTTGTCCCTGCATCAACTCTGGTGCAGTGGGCAGCAGAGGACATCTTTCCACAGGGTGAGATCTAACCTGTGTGTGTGGTTGTGGCACAGGAAGGGGAATGTGTTGATTCTGAGCAGTAATCAGCGTATTTTTGACATTTAGGATTGACTTATAAACAGTCATGCTATGTGATGAAGAAGCCCAGAAGAGGAAGGCAAAGAAGTCAGGGATGGCTCTTCCTCAGGTAAAGTGATATTCTCGGTGGATGGTTCTATCTCTGTTTCTTTCTGAAATGCCTGAAGCGTCCTGCCTGACAGGTTTGCTCGCACTCGCCCATCCCTTCCTTCAGTCCCTGTCATCTCGCTTAGATTCCATCTCTCGTGACCCAGTGACATGAATGTGGGAAGAGGCTGCACTGGGCATGGGCCTGGGAAGGGCTCACACCCAGACATGGATGGAGACGGGGTGAGGGTCCCGTGGTGTCAGTGCTGTTGGGCAGCAGGGATTGTTCAGGGACCACATCTGGATGCACTGTCAGCTCTCTGTGGACCAGGATTAGAGAGGCTACCAATGAAAGTCACGTTTTTTTTTTTTTTTTTTTTTTTTTTTTTGAGACAGAGTCTTGCTCTGTCGCCCAGGCTGGAGTGCGGTGGCACGATCTCGGCTCACTGCAACCTCCGCCTCCCGGGTTCAAGCAATTCTCCTGCCTCAGCCTCCTGAGTAGCCGAGATTACAGGTAGGTGCCCACCACCACGCCCAGCTAATTTTTTTGTATTTTTAGTAGAGACGGGGTTTCACCATGTTGGTCAGGCTGGTCTCGAACCCCTGACCTCGTGATCCACCCTCCTCGGCCTCCCAAAGTGCTGGGATTATAGGCGTGAGCCACCGCGCCTGGCCGGAAGTCACGTATTAATGCACACAAGTACCTGGTAAATTCTGGAAAGGAGTTCAGGAAGGAGAAATCTTTTCTGTCTGATTTTTACTACATTTGAAGCTAAACACCTTTCCTACTTGCTTGTGTCTGGCTTGGTTCAGAGAGGACATTCTCTCTTCTTTCTCAGCATGCCCCTCCCATGGAGACTGGTGTTCCTGCAGGGAGTCTTGTACAGCATCTGTGTTAGGTGAAAAAAGCTGTAATTTTGCACAGAGATTGGAGCATAATTTTTTTGTCATTAAAGAGGTGGAAATTATATTCATTCTTGTTCCAGCAATTACTGTTTTTTTTTTTTTTTTTTTTTTGAGACGGAATCTCGCTCTGTCGCCCAGGCTGGAAGGCAGTGGCGCAATCTCGGCTCACTGCAAGCTCCGCCTCCCGGGTTCACGCCATTCTCCTGCCTCAGCCTCTCCGAGTAGCTGGGACTACAGGCGCCCGCCACCACGCCCGGCTAATTTTTTGTATTTTTAGTAGAGACAGGGTTTCACCGTGGTCTCGATCTCCTGACCTTGTGATCCACCCGCCTCGGCCTCCCAAAGTGCTGGGATTACAAGCGTGAGCCACCGCGCCCGGCCTGTTTTTTTTATGTTAAACATCAAATTAGGTATATATTTGTTTTATAGGAAGACACCAAACATGCAGCTTAGGCCATCAAATACGAAGCCTCCCCTGCCCTGCCCTGTGCAGTTTCCCACCCTCCCTGCGTCTCATTGGCGACCCACTGCTGTCAGCTCTGTGTCAAGAGCGAGAGCATGTCCTATAGAAATATATTTATACAGCATTGGCCAGGTGCGGTGGCTCACGCCTGTGATTCCAGCACTTTGGGAGGCCGAGGCGGACAGATCACCTGAGGTCAGGAGTTTGAGACCAGCCTGGCCAACATAGTGAAACCCTGTCTTTGCTGAAAGTACAAAAATTAGCAAGGCGTGGTGGCGGGCGCCTGTAATCCCAGCTACTCGGGAGGCTTAGGCAGGAGAATCGCTTGAACCTGGGAGACAGAGGTTGCAGTGCCATTGCACTCCAGCCTGGGCGACAGAGTGAGACTCTGTCTCAAAAAAAAAAAAAAAGAAAGAAAGAAATCAGTAACCTCTCTTGTTTTTTGTGCCTGACGTGGTTCAGGGACCATGTGCACCTGTCAGCCCAGGAGGAGTCTCTGGAGGTCCTGAGCTTTGTCTGGGATGCATCCTCTCTGGACTTTGCTTGTCACCTCCTCACTGAAGAGGGTGGCCAAGGTTCCGCTCAGGAGCTCCCCTTTCTGCACCTGCTCTGCAGCCTGTGTGAGGCCATAGGAAGCCGGGATCCGCACCGCCACCTAGTATCTGCCCGTGTAACTGCGGGCTCTGATTTACGCTGGTGCCTTTGTTCTCAGTGGCTTCCTGATCTGGGGCCCTATTACTTCAGTGCTTCTGTTCAACCAAGACAGAACGTTGTCCTTCAGGAGAAATCTGGAGTTGGTGGTTTCCACTGAATGATGCACGTCATACCTGAGCAGGGGCTCGGGCTAATGTGTTCATGCATTTTCCCACTGGGCTCCCAGCAGGTTGACTTGGTGCTTCTTTGAGGTCCAGGAACTTGCTAAGGACCTTCTGGATTTCTCATAAAGCCAATTGGTCTGTGTATTGATTAATTTTTGTCTCCATGGGGACAGAAAGGTCTGTGGTTTCGCATTCCTGTTTCTTGCTGACGTTACTCTTTTAGTAGGGTTGCAGATTTCTTTTTTTTTTTTTTTGAGACGGAGTCTTGCTCGGTCGCCCAGGCTGGAGTGCAGTGGCGCAATCTCGGCTCACTGCAAGCTCCGCCTCCCGGGTTCACGCCATTCTCCTGCCTCAGCCTCTCCGAGTAGCTGGGACTACAGGCACCCGCCACCACGCCCAGCTAATTTTTTGTATTTTTAGTAGAGACGGGGTTTCACCCTGGTCTCGATCTCCTGACCTCGTGATCCGCCCGCCTCGGCCTCCCAAAGTGCTGGGATTACAAGCGTGAGCCACCGCGCCCGGCCGGGTTGCAGATTTCTTACACAGGTCTGGAATGTCTTTTAGTTAGGAGCCATGTATATTTGCTGAGGGAGAGGTAGGATGTTTCGTGTGTGTGTGTGTGT
>NW_026652287.1:33142773-33149287 GCF_009828535.3 Hylobates moloch | reverse complement strand
TTTTAAGAAAGGGTCTTGCTCTGACACTCAGGCTGGAGTGCAGTGGCATGATTGTGGGCTCACTGCAACCTCTGCCTACCAGGCTCAAGCTATCCTCCCATCTCGGCCTCCTAAGTAGCTAGGACTACAGGCATGTGCCACCATGCCCAACTAATTTTTTTAAATTTTTTATAGATATGGGGTTTCTCCATGTTGCCCAGGCTGGCCTTGAACTCCTGAGCTCAAGCAATCTTCCTGCCTCAAAGTGCTGGGATTACAGGTGTGAGCCACCATGCCCAGCCCCTAACTTTCAAGTCTTATTGTAGAAATACATTTCATGAGGCTATACCTTCCATAGGTAGTGATTCCTCTGATGGATCTGGGCAAAGGATTCACCTTCTGGAAAGCCTTCATCATTCTAGACTCCATTAAGAACATTCATGATTCATGGGAGGAAGTCAAAATATTAACATTAAAGGGTGTTTGAAAGAACTTGATTCCAACCCTCATGGATGGCTTTGAGGGGTTCAAGACTTCAGTGGAGGAAGTAACTCCTCCATTGTGGAAATAGCAAAATAACTAAAATTAGAAGTGGAGCCTGAAGATGTGACTGAATTGCAGCAATCTCACGATAAAAGGTAAACAGACAAGGAGTTACTTTTTTTTTTTTTTTTTTGAGATGGAGTCTCACTCTGTCACCCAGGCTGGAGTGCAGTAGTGTGATCTCAGCTCACCACAATCTCTGCCTCCCTGGTTCAAGCGATTCTCCTGCCTCAGCCTCCTGAGTAGCTGGGATTACAGTCGCATGCCACTGCGCCCAGCTAATTTTTGTATTTTTAGTAGAGATGGGGTTTCTCCATGTTGTCCAGGCTAGTCTTGAACTCCTGACCTCAGGTGATCTGCTTGCCCCAGCCTCCCAAAATGCTGGGATTACAGGTGTGAGCCACTCCACCCAGCCATACTTACTTCTTATGGATGAACAAAGAAAATGGTTTCTTGAGGTGGAGTCTACTCCTGTTGAAGATGATGTTAACACTGTTGAAATGAGAACAAAAGACTTAGAATATTCCATAAACTTAATTGATAAAGGAACAGTAGAGCTTGAGAGAATTAACTCCAATTTTTAAAGAAGTTGTGCTGCAGGTAAAATGCTATCAGAGTTGCATGCTACAGAGAAATCTTTTGTAAAAGGAAGAGTCAATTTTCCCTGTCTTATTTTAAGAAACTTTGCCATAGCCACCCCACCCTTCAGCAACCACCACCCTGTTAAGTCAGCAGACATCAATATCAAGGCATGACCCTCCAAGAGCAAAAAGATTATGACTTGCTGAAGGCTCAGATGATGATTAGCAATTTTTTGCAATAAAGTATTTTTAAAAATACATATTTATCTTTTTTTTTTTTTTCCATAGAGATGGAGACCTCGCTGTGTTGCCCAGGCTGGTCTTGAACTCCTGGCCTCAAGCCATACTTCTGCCTCAGCCTCCCAAAGTGCTGGGATTACAGGCGTGAGCCACCATGCCCAGCCAGCAATAAAAGTTTTGTTTTTTTTGTTTGTTTGTTTGTTTTTGAGACAGAGTCTTGCTCTGTCACCCGGGCTGGAGTGCAGTGGCGCAATCTCAGCTTACTGCAACCTCTGCCTCCCGGGTTCAAGCAATTCTCCTGCCTCAGCCTCCTGAGTAGCTGGGACTAGGCACCCTCCACCATGTCTGGTTAATTTTTGTATTTTTAGTAAAGACGAGGTTTTACCATATTGGCCAGGCTTGTCTCGAACTCCTGACCTTGTGATCCGCCCGCCTTGGCCTCCGAAAGTGCTAGCATTATAGGCGTTAGCCACTGCGCCTGGTCAATAGTTTTTTAAAAAATTAGTTTTTAATATATTTTTTAAGGAGCCATGCTAATCTTCTCTATTGTTCCAATTTTAGTTTATGTGCTGCCAAAGCAAGCACTATTTTGTTTTTTTGTTTGTTTGTTTTTTCTTTTTTGTTTTTGTTTTTTTTTTTTTGAGTCAGGGTCTCTCTGTCACCCAGGCTGGAATGCAGTGGTGCAAAATTATGGCTTGCTACAGCCTTGACCTCATGGTCTCAACAGTCCTCCCACCTCAGCCTCCCAAGTAGCTGGGAACACAGGTGTGCATGACCACACCTAGCTAATTTTTTGACTTTTTTGTAGAGATGAGGTTTCACTATGTTGTCCAAGCTGGTCTCAAACTCCTGAGCTCAAGTGATCCTTCTTCCTTGGCCTCCCAAAGTGCTGGAATTACAGCCATGAGCCACTGTGCCTGGCCATATTTTTTTTTTTTTTTTGAGACGGAGTCTTGCTCTGTCACCCAGGCTGGAGTGCGGTGGCGCAATCTCGGCTCACTGCAAGCTCCGCCTCCCGGGTTCACGCCATTCTCCTGCCTCAGCCTCTCCGAGTAGCTGGGACTACAGGCGCCCGCCACCACGCCCGGCTAATTTTTTGTATTTTTTTAGTAGAGACGGGGTTTCACCGTGGTCTCGATCTCCTGACCTCGTGATCCGCCCGCCTCGGCCTCCCAAAGTGCTGGGATTACAAGCGTGAGCCACCGCGCCCGGCTATATTTTTAAATTAAGGTCTGTACATGGTTTTTAAAGACATAATGCTATTGTGCACGTAATAGATTATAGTATAATGTAAATATAAATTCTATATGCACTGGAGAACAAAAAAAAAATCATGTGACTCTGCAACCGCCATTGCAAAATTATAACAGACAGTGAAAGAGATCTGACCTAACCAACTCCATCTTGCTTCTAACCTCCAAGCTGTCCTTGTTCATTCCTGGGCATAAGCCAAACTAACTTTGGGAGGAACTTAGTTTATAGACTGTAGTTTGAAACACAGACAATAACAGCCCTTTCCCGAAATAAACCCCCTTCTTGTGTGGGGCCTAGACTGCCTTTGTAGGACTAACAAATTACCCAAAAGATTAAAAATTATGGTTTAGGAGTCATGCAGCTGGAGGCTATAAGATTTACCCTCCCTAAACTACTCCTAAGATCAATGGCTTGGCTGGGTGTGGGTGGCTCAAGCCTGTAATCCCAGCACTTTGGGAGGCTGAAGCGGGTGTATCACCTGAGGTCAGGAGTTCGACACCAGCCTGACCAATATGGCGAAAACCCTGTCTCTACTAAAAATCCAAAATTAACTGGGAGTGGTGGCACATGCCTGTAATCACAGCTACTTGGGAGGCTGAGGCAGGAAAATCGCTTGAACCTGGGAGGCGGAGGTTGCAGTGAGCTGAGATCATGCCATTGCACTCCAGCCAGGGCAACAAGAGCGAAACTCCATCTCAAAAAAATAAAATAAAATAAAATAAAATAAATGCTTGAGATATTTTGCACACCCTGCACTTGATGGATCAGCTGGCACCACCCAGATTGAAATAAAACTCCGGTCTCCTGTACAGCCGGCTCTGTCTAGGCAGTGGGCAAGGTGAACCTGTTGGGCAGATACAACTCTCTTTGAGATACTTTATTCCAGTGGTCTGCAATAAATTTACACTCCTTGGAAAGTAAAGATTATGACAGTAAGAAATGCAGAAGTCCTGGGAAACAATCTGGCTGGGTATGTTTAGGATACATAAAAGTTATGCTTCTCCCCTTGGATTGATTTCCAACTTTGCCTCTGGCAAAGGAAGTAATGCTGACTTAAAGGAAGGATCTGGATGGATTATCTTTTTGAGAATGAAGTCGTTCTGCCCTGGTGGCCACCATTTAATGAAAGGCTGTATGATTCCTAATCTAAGTAATCCTCGCCAGCACTCAGGTATTAGCCCCATTTTACAGGAGAGGAACTGAGGCTCAGGGTTGTGCAGCTAATGCATGGTGATATGGAATTTGAATCCAGATCTATGTGGCTCCAAAGCCTGTAAACTTAACCATGGTGAGGAACTGCCTCACTCTTCAAATTCCTCAAACTTCAGAATTACTGAAGGAAACTCCTTAAAATATATATGTAGCTCTCTCTTATTTTTGCATTTTTGTGTATGTGTATGTATATATGCATGATATATTTATACAATTTGAGGAAATTATACAATATTATATAACAACATAAACAATTGAGAAGCATCTGCAATTCCCTGCCAACAAGTCAACTTTCTCAATGTCTTATTTCCAGCAGGGTGTAGTGGCATGTGTCTGTGTTCCTAGCTCCTCAGGAGGCTAGTGCAAGAGGGTTGCTTGAGCCCAGGAGTTTGAGGCTGCAGTGCTTATGATCCTGCCACTGCTCTCCAGCCTGGGCCACAGAGAGACACTGTCTCTAAAAGAAAAGAAAAAAAAAAGAAGAAGAAGAACATCTTATTTCTGTTTGGTTCTTATTCATAGAAATAATCAAAATCAAATTGTAGTTACAATTCTTTTTTTTTTTTTTTTTTTTGAGACGGAGTCTCACACTATGGCCCAGGCTTGAGTGCAGTGGCGGCAGCGCCATCTTGGCTCAATGCAACCTCTGCCGCCCGGGTTCAAGCGATTCTCCTCCCTCAGCCTCCCAAGTAGCTGGGATTACAGGCACCTGCCACTGCGCCTGGTAAATATTTGTGGTTTTAGTAGAGATGGGGTTTCACCACCTTGGCCAGGCTGAACTTGAACTCCTGACCTCGTGATCCACCCACCTTGGCCTCCCAAAGTGCTGGGATTACAGGCATGAGCCACCACACCTGGCCCAATCCATTATCTTGATTATTTATATATATCAAATATTAAGTTGTTCTAATCTTTGAGTTATTGCTTTTAATGGCTTCATATTAGCCCATTAAATTGCTGAACTATAATTTGCTTTACTACTCCGAATGC
The DNA here is from genome assembly GCF_009828535.3 of Hylobates moloch. NCBI lineage: Eukaryota > Metazoa > Chordata > Mammalia > Primates > Hylobatidae > Hylobates > Hylobates moloch. The sequence goes on along the minus strand of NW_026652287.1, from coordinate 33,144,491 downwards.
TGAACATTTATGTTTTTCCAGATATTTCTTCCTTTTGAAATAACACTTAACAGACATTTCAACTTTTTCTGTATTTCTTTTCTTTTCCCATGAGAGAGATTGCTCTGCAAAAGGGATACATGAACATTTTAAAATCTTCAGAAACACTCTAAATCATTTGAACGTGTTGTATTGATTTCATTGCCTCCAAGAACATGAATGTTCGTTTCATCATATATCACTTATTTTCTGGCTTTTTCTTTTTTTGACAGAGTCTTGCTCTGTCACCCAGGCTAGAGCGCAGTGGCCTGATCTTAGCTCACTGCAACATCCACCTCTTGGGTTCAAGCGATTCTCCTGCCTCAGCCCCCTGAGTAGCTGGAATTACTGGTGCGTACCAACACACCTGGCTAATTTTTGTATTTTTAGTAGAGATGAGGTTTCAGCATGTTCCCCAGGGCTGGTCTCAAACTCGTGGGCTCAAGGGATCCACCTGCCTTGGCCTGCCAAAGTGTTGGGATTACAAAGGTGCGCCACTGTGCCTGGCCCAAACTTCCTTTTAAAGCTAGTGATCCCTTATTTCATTAGTTATAAAGATCACTAGTCACACAGTGCAGCATCCATTTTCCCTTCCTCCTTAGTAGTAGAACACTGATTTAGCAAAGGCATATTCTGCCCCAAACAAAAGCATTAGATTTCAGGAAAATTTTTTTTTAAAAACCCAAACATTTAAAAAACAGAAAGAAAAGCAACAACAACAAGAACAGAAAAAACAAAAAGACAAAACAAGCACAAAAAAGGCATTAGATTTCTTGGTCTCCCTTGCAGCTACAGGTGGCTGTGTGACTTTGTTTTGGCCTGTCATGTATAGTAAGTTTTGTTATGCGATATTGTAAGAAGGCTGCTTCAGGGAAGCTGACTTGCAATGTGATGAAATGGCTGGACTCTAGCAGCCATATTGGAGTATGAAGTCACTGACCTTAAGAAGAAAAGCAGTAAGTGAGAATAGTGAAGCAAAAAGATGGGTGCTATGGTTCCTTGCTGACATGGAGCTGCTAGGGTAGCCTGGATTGCCTAGCTCTGAACTTCTTTTATGTGAAAGAGAAATAAATTTCCATCTTGCTTAAGCCACTGTTATTTGGGGAGTTTTCTTTTACATGCAACCACAGTAACATTTCCTGTATTAATTGATTTATCACATTATCATATTCTCTTTATGATGTCTCTAAACCTCAAGTACCCAGTTGTACAGTGGGACATATTCCTAGAAAACTGGATATAAATTCATTCTCCTAAACAATACCATCTTTTTTTTTTTTTTTTTTTGAGACAGGGTCTTACTCTGTCTCACAGGCTGGGGTGCAGTGGTGTGATCAGAGATCACTGCAACTTCCATGTCCTAGGCAGAGACAGGGTCTTGCTATGTTGTCCAAGCTGATCTGGAACTCCTGGGCTTAAGCAGTCTTCCAGCCTAGACCTCCCAAAGTGCTGGGATTATAGGCATGAGCCACCACACACAGCCTTATGTTTACTTTTTTTTTTTTTTAAGACAGAGTCTCAGGGCTGGGCGCAGTGGCTCACGCCTGTAATCCCAGCACTTTGGGAGGCCGAGGCGGGTGGATCACGAGGTCAGGAGATCGAGACCATCCTGGCTAACACAGTGAAACCCCGTCTCTACTAAAAATACAAAAAAAAAAATTAGCCGGGCGTGGTGGTGGGCACCTGTAGTCCCAGCTACT
>NW_026652287.1:33142548-33142721 GCF_009828535.3 Hylobates moloch | reverse complement strand
AGATGAGAGTGACTGTACTTCCAGAAACTTAGCCAAACTTGACAGCATGTATTTTAAATATGGGAAATAAATTACTTTATTTGTAAGTGTTGTAATTTATAATATAAAGAGAAACTTACATGTGTATGTGAAAAGAGTGAGAAGATACATCACTTCCAATTTTTTTTTTTTTT
>NW_026652287.1:33031660-33142538 GCF_009828535.3 Hylobates moloch | reverse complement strand
TGGGAAGGGCTCACACCCAGACATGGATAAACATGGGGTGTGGGCCCGTTGATGTCAGTGCTGCTGGGCAGCCTGGATTGTTCAGGGGCCACATCTGGATGTCAGCTCAGTGAAACTACATATGAAATACATATGTTAATGTGCACAGATATGTGGTAAATTCTGGGAAAGGAGACGAATAAGAGGAGATTTTTTTTTTTTTTTTTTTTGAGACGGAGTCTTGCTCTGTCGCCCAGGCTGGAGTGCAGTGGCGCGATCTCGGCTCACTGCAACCTCCGCCTCCCGGGCTCACGCCATTCTCCTGCCTCAGCCTCTCCGAGTAGCTGGGACTACAGGCGCCCGCCACCACGCCCGGCTAATTTTTTGTATTTTTGGTAGAGACGGGGTTTCACCGTGGTCTCGATCTCCTGACCTCGTGATCCGCCCGCCTCGGCCTCCCAAAGTGCTGGGATTACAAGCGTGAGCCACCGCGCCCGGCCTAAGAGGAGATATTTTGTATCTGATTTGGTAATGCATTTGAAGCCACACTAGTAGATCAAGATGTCTCTGTGTCCAAATTTTTTTTTTTTAAGAGACAAGATGTTGGTCCCAGTGCGGTGGCTTACACCTGTAATCCCAGCACTTTGGGAGACCAAGGCAGGAAGATCACTTGAGATCAGGACCTCGAGACCAGCCTGGCCAACATGGTGAAACCTCATCTCTACTAAAAATACAAAAATTAGCTGCATGTGGTGGTGCATGCCTGTAATCTCAGCTACTCAGAAGGCTGAGGTAGGAGAATCACTTGAGTCCAGGAGGTGGAGGTTACTGTACGCCGAAATTGTGCCACTGCACTCCAGCCTGGGAGATGAAGCGAGACTCTGTCTCAAAAGAAAAAAGAGAGAGAAGGTGTCGCTCTGTGGCTTAGTTCTGGAGTACAATGGCACAATTCACAGTTTACAGCAACCTCAAACTCCTGGGCTCAACTAATCCCTACTGTAGGCTCCCAAAGAGCCTGAATGATAGGCATGGGTCACCGTATGTATGTTTGTATATTATGTATGTATTTATTTATTTTAAGATGGAGTCTCACTCAGTCAGCAAAGCTGGAGTGCAGTGGTACGATCTCGGCTCTCTGCAACCTCCCCCTCCCAGTTTGAAGCAATTCTTCTGCCTCAGCCTCCCGAGTTGCTGGGACTATAGGCATGCACCATCACACCCAGCTAATTTTTGTATTTTTAGTTGAGATGGGGTTTCATCATGTTCGTTATGCTGGTCTGGAACTCCTGACCTCATGATGTTGCTATCTCGGACTCCCTAAGTGCTGGGATTAAAGGTGTGCGCCACCATGTCAGGCCTTATTTTTTATATTGTATTTTTATTTTGTTGTCTAGGCTGGAGTGCAGTGGTGCAATCAAAGCTTGCTATAGCCTTGATATCCTGGCCTCAAGTGATCCTCCCCTCTTGGTCTCCCAAATTGCTGGCATTCCAGATGGGAGACAGCCAGCCCGGCTGGACTCTGCACTTTTTTGAGATGGAGTCTCGCTCTGTTGCCCAGGTTGGATTGTGGTGGCTGATCTCAGCTGACTGCAATCTCTGCCTTCCGGCTTCAAGCAATTCTTTTGCCTCAGCCTCCCAAGTATCTGGGATTACAGGCATTCGCTGTCACACTTGGCTAATTATTTTGTATTTTTAGCAGAGATGGGGTTTCACCATATTGGTCAGGCTGGTCAAACTACTGACCTTGTGATTCGTCCACCTCGGCCTCCCAAAGTGCTGGGATTGCAGGCCTGAGCCGCTGCACCTGGCCAAACTGCACTTTTAATAACTGGGAATGCAATGGAAAGTGGAGATAGGCATCACTGGTACAGGATGCTTTCTTACATCATTGATTTTATTTTATTTTTTAATTTGTTTTGAGTTGAGTCTCACTCTGTTGCCCAGGCTGGAGTGCAGTGGTGTGATTTTGTTTCACTGTAGCCTCTGACTCCCGGAGTAGTTATTCTTTTGCCTCAGCCTCTCCAGTAGCTGGGATTAGAGGTGAGTGCCACCACGTGTGTAACGGCATGATGTGATGTGTGTGCATGAACACATGGATGGATAAGCCCATGGTTTATGTAGAAAACACAACATTTGCAGTGTTTTATTTTTTATAATAATTGTAATGATTTTAAGTATTTTTCATTGTTGTCAACTATCAAAATAATGAGTTAATGGTACGATGGGGCTGGGCCCGGTGGCTCACACCTGTAATCCCAGCACTTTGGAAGGCTGAGGTGGGTAGATCACGATGTCAGGAGTTCAAGACCAGCCTGGCTAAGATGGTGAAACCCTGTCGCTGCTAAATATACAAAAATTAGATGGACGTGGTGGCACGTGCCTCATATCCCAGCTACTGGGGAGGCTGAAGCAAGAGAATTGCTTGATCCTGGTGGCACAGGTTGCAGTGAGCTGAGAGATTGTGCCACTGTACTCCATCATGTGCAATAGAGTGAGACTCCATCTGGAAAAAATAAATAAGAAGTATTGTGAAGGATTATATGCATGCCTGTGTGTGTCCATTCAGTGACCTTGTAGGATGCTCCATGTTCTTACCTTTGGACCTTTATCACATTCTCTGCACTAGATAAACCTGTGTCAGTTTAGTTTAAAGCTGTATCTGTTACCTAGGTGTTTATGTTCAAATGTGAATTCCAGACATCTGGATTCAGGTGCTTGTGTTGACGTTTTTAGCTATTTGATTTGTGGTAATTTTCCTAGAGTATGTGTGATGTACTTGTCTCCAAGTACAGATCTTTCTTCATGGGATAGTATGTTATTTTATGGCTTAAGACATGGGAAGCACTTAGAACTGTGTATAGCACATGGGAAGCATTCAAACATGTTAGTGATGGCTATTGCTGTCATCATAACAGTTTTTTTTTTTGGAGACGGAGTACTGCTTTGTCACCCAGGCTGAAGTGCAGTGGCACGATATTGGGTCATTGCAACCTCTGCCTCCTGGTTTCAAGCAATTCTCCAACCTCGGCCTCCCAAGTATTGGGGATTACAGGCACCCACCACCACGCCTAGCTAATTTTTGTATTTTTAGTAGAGAAGGTGTTTCAGCATGTTCCCAGGCTGGTCTCGAACTCCTGACCTCGTGATCCACCCGCCTTGGCCTCCCAAAGTGCTGGGATTACAGGCATGAGCCACTGTGCCTGACTGATCATGATAGTTTTTAGATTCGGACTTTTCTTTCAAAGCCAATGGACTTTGTCCTCTCTGAAACACCACTTGTATCTTAGCTCATCTGGAGACTAAATATCACCTTGTATGTTCAACATAATATCTGACATGTCTGTAGAGAAAACCCTGTGTTTGCTTTTTTTTTTTGAGATGGAATCTTGCTCTGTTGCCATGCTAAAGTGCAGTGGCGCGATCTCGGCTCACTGCAACCTCTGCCTCCTGGATTCAAGTGATTCTCCTGCCTCAGCCTCTTGAGTAGCTGGGATTACAGGCCCGCACCACAACACTCAGTTAATTTTTGTATTTTTAGTAGAGACGTAGTTTCACCATGTTGGCCAGGATGGTCTTGATTTCTTGACCACATTGTCTGCCTGCCTTGGTCTCCCAAAATGCTGGGATTATAGGTGAGAGCGACTGCCCGGCATTGCTTTTTTTTTTTTTTAGATGTAGTGTCAGTCTGTTGCCCAGGATGGAGTGCAGTGGTGCGATCTTGGCTCATTGCAGCCTCCATCTCCTGGGTTCAAGTGATTCTTCTGCCTCAGCCTCCTGTGTAGCTGGGATTACAGGTGCCTGCCACCATGCCTGTCTAATTTTTATATTTTCAGTAGAGACAGGTTTTCACCACATTGACCAGGCTGGTTTTGAACTCTTGACTTCAAATAATCTGCCCAACTAGGCCTCCCGAAGTGTTGGGATTACAGGCGTGAACCACCTCACCTGGCCCTGTGTTTCCTTTTTATTTATATAGTTTTTATATTGTCCATAAAATCGAGACTTCCGTAGTGACTTATGGGATCTTAAAATCTTTCAAGGAAAAGTACAATAAAATGCAACTATACGGAAAAAATATTGAAAAATACCTTAACGTGGTTTTATCAGAACACAGTCTTTGATCAAATAATACTTATTTTCCCTTTTCTCATTTCCTGTGAAGGTGATAACTCAATGCTCCATAATGTTTTGTTGAAATGTGTGTTTCATTTTAGGGACGCTTGACTTTCAGGGATGTGGCTATAGAATTCTCACTGGCGGAGTGGAAATTCCTGAACCCTTCGCAGAGGGCTTTATACAGGGAAGTGATGTTGGAGAACTACAGGAACCTGGAGGCTGTGGGTGAGGAAAATGTCCCTCCAGACATGAGGAGTCTGCTCTTGTCTATCTTGGCTCTTCCTGGTTTTGTGTTCTCTTTTGTGATTTTGCCCCATACACGCTTTTTTTTTTTTTTGAGATGGAGTTTTGCTCTTGTTGCCCAGGCTGGAGTGCATTGGTATGATCTCGGCTCACCATAACCTCCGCCTTCCAGGTTCAAGTGATTCTCCTGCCTGAGCCTCCCGAGTAGTTGGGATTACAGGCATGCGCCACCACGCCCAGCTAATTTTGTATTTTTAGTAGAGACGGGGTTTCTCCATGTTGGTCAGGCTAGTCTCTAACTCCAGACCTCAGATGATCAGCCCACCTCGCCCTCCCAAAGTGCTGGGATTACAGGCATGAGCCACCATGCCCAGCTCATTCTGGTTTTTGAGGAGCATCACAGAAGCGTTTCTCACTGGCACTGTGACAGTGTTCATCCCGTAAACTAATGATCATCTTCTCTAATCAGCAGTCAGAGGTGTTGAAATTCCTCCCAGCGAGGACGTCATTTGGGCTCACAGCCCCATATGTGTGAGGCTCTTGACTGAACTCTTGTTCATTTCACCCTTTGCACACCAATATGTGTCATTGTTCATTTTTAACAAGAAAACCTCCGTTCAGTTTGTTGTAGGATCAACCCTGTAACAGATATGGTTTTCATCAATCTTATTGAGGGAGCTTGTGAGGTTGAATGAGGTTTCTGTAGTTTAGTTCTACTGTCATTTCCTTAAGACACAGTGGCTTTCAACTTGTTCATTTCTATGTTGTTGTTTTTTTCTCATAGTCTCGCTCTGTTGCCCAGGCTTGAGTGCAGTGGCATGATCTTGGCTCACTGCAACCTCCACCTTTTGGATTCAAGTGATTCTCCTGCCTCAGCCTCTTGAGTGGCTGGGATTACAGGCATGTGTCACCACACCCGGGTAATTTTTGGTAGTTCTATTACAGGTGGCAGTTTCGCCATGTTGGCCAGGCTGGTTTTGATAGCCTGGCCTAACGTGATTCAGTTGCCTTGGATTCTCAAAGTGCTGGGATTACAGGCATGAGCCACAGCCCCTGGCCCATCCGAGTTGTTTTTAAGACTGAATAATATTCCATTCTATGTGTATACCACATTTTCCTCACATATTTATCTGTCGATGCACATCTTTACTATTATAAATAATACTGCCAGGCTGGGTGCTGTGGCTCACGCCTGTAATCCCAGCAATTTGGAAGGCTGAGGTGGGTGAATCACCTGAGGTCAGGAGTTCGAGTCCAGCTTGGCCAACCTGGTGAAACCACATCTCTATTAGAGGTACAATTTTTTTTTTTTTTTTTTTTTTGTTATGACGGAGCATTGCTCTGTCACCCAGGCTCAAGTGCAGTGCAGTGGTGCAATCTCAGCTCACTGTAACCTCCACATCCCAGGTCAAGCAATCTCCTACCTCATGCTTCTCAGTTGCTGCGATTACACACATGCACCACCATGCCCGGCTAATGTTTTGTATTTTTTTAGTAGAGGCAGTGTTTCACCACGCTGGCCTGGCTGGTCTTGAACTCCTGACCTCCTGATCCACCCGCTCATCCTCCCAATGTGCTGGTATTACAGACATGAGGCACTGCACTCACCCTGGCTCTGTTTTCACAAACACATCTCTACCTCCTGTGCCAGGGGATCCTTGTTCACCCCCATGGTCTACTGTACTCTTCATAGAGTTTACTTGTTTGTGTGTATGCATTTCTGAAATCTACACAGGGGATTTTGTTGAGTATATTCTTGAAACTAGAAATCAGAGTCACTTAGTTTAAGGATGTAAAACTGCTTTCACCTCAGGCCACCATACTGCTGCTTTTTTTGGATCTCTTTCATTTTTGTCCCTTGCCCATGTTGTAATTTGAATATTTAACCTTGGGTCAATATTTTACCATTTGCTCAATTAGTTCCACTTTCGTCCAAGCTCAAGATTTAGTCTATCCTAGTAGAATTATGTGCCCACAGACGTGCATGCACAAAGTTTACTCCCACGTGTCCATTACTTCCTGCCCTCCACCCTTGCCCTTCCTTTCCTGGCCTTGACTCACATGATACGTTGATCTGGATGGAAATACTGTTTCTTTCTGGCCTATTGATTTTGCAATGCTGAACATCCCAATTTCTCCATGAGCCCCTCCCCTCCAACACTATTCTCCCTGAGTAAGTGAAGATCTTATTCATCCACTGGACAAAATTATAGGAGGCTGCCTAAATCATTGTGTGCAGGGCATGATGACTCAGCTCATGATCCATGAGGGAGGGCTTTAGCACCACTGTCAGCAGCACAGCTCAGCCCTTGAGTCCCAGCTCAGCCCTTGTATCCCCCTTGATGTACTTCTTTCTGTTCTTCTTGTATTTTCTGTGTCTGGTCATTTTCTGTACTGCCTGGGCTGACTATTGTGCCTAAGAACATGTCGTGGGATCCTTCAGGCCCAGGGTCAAGTCTTGTCCCTCACTTACCTTACATGCAAATTGGGGTCATGTCCATGAACACTATGGGCCTCTTGTCGTTATTTGAGAAATAATGATAATTTGCCTCCAGGGTTTTTTTTTTTTTTTTTTTTTTTTAGATGGAGTTTTGCTCCTGTTGCCCAGGCTGAAGTTCAATTGCACAATCTCAGTTCACCGCAACCTCCACCTCTCGGGTTTAAGCGATTCTCCTTCCTCAGCCTTCAGAGTAGCTGGGATTACAGGCATGCACCACCACACCTGGCTAATTTTGTATTTTTAGTACAGATGGGGTTTCCCCATGTTGGCTAGGCTGGTCTTGAACTCCTGACCTCAAGTGACCTACCTACCTCAGCCTCCCAAAGTGCTGGGATTACAAGCATGAACCACTCTGTCCAGGCTATTTTTTTTTTTTTTAAATGGAGTTTCCCTCTTGTTGCCCAGGCTGGTGTGCAATGGTGCAATCTCGGCTCACTGCAACCTTGACTTCCTGGGTTCAAGCGATTGTCCTGCCTCAGGCTCCCAAGTAGCTGGGATTATGCCTGGCGCAAGCCTGGGTAATTATTTTTAGGAGAGAGGGGGTTTCTCCATATTGGTCAGGCTGGTCTCGAACTCCCAACCTCAGGTATTTGTCCACCTGCTTTTTAAAACAAGTGAATACTATTAGGTGGCTTCATATAAGTTTTATAGTACACACTCACCTTCCTTTGTTTAATAAAATTTGTCAGCCTTCGGTGATGTTGATGATGAGATGCCCCTTTTCCTGTCTCACTCATCTCACTGTTGTGTCAGAAGTAGCTTAGACTGGCCAGCTGCAGTGGCTTTCGCCTCTAATTCTAGCACTTTGAAAGGCTGAGGTGAGGCCGGGCGCGGTGGCTCAAGCCTGTAATCCCAGCACTTTGGGAGGCCGAGGCGGGCGGATCACAAGGTCAGGAGATCGAGACCATCCTGGCTAACACAGTGAAACCCCGTCTCTACTAAAAATACAAAAAATTGGTCAGGCGTGTTGGTGGGTGCCTGTAGTCCCAGCTACTTGGGAGGCTGAGGCAGGAGAATGGCATGAACCCAGGAGGCGGAGCTTGCAGCGAGCCAAGATCGCGCCACTGCACTCCAGCCTGGGGGAAAGAGCAAGACTCCGTCTCAAAAAAAAAAAAAAAAAAAAAAAAGAAAGGCTGAGGTGGGTAGATGGCTTGAGGTCAGGAGTTTGAGACCAGTCAGGCAAACATAATGAAGCCTTGAATCTACTAAATTAAAAAATATTGGGCGTGATGACTCATGCCTATAATCCCAAAATTTTGGGAGGGCAAGACGGGTGGATCACCTGAGGTCAGAAGTTCGAGACCAGCCGGGCCATCATGGTGAAACCCCGTCTCTAGTAAAAATACAAAAATTAGCTGGGATTTTTGGTATGCACCTGTAATCCCAGTTTCTTGTGAGGCTGAGACGGGAGAGTCACTTGAACCTGGGAGGTGGATGGTGCAGTGAACCATGATTACGCCACTGCACTTCAGCCCAGGTGACAGAGTTAGATTCCATTTGCCACCCAAAAAAAAAAGAAAATTAGCCAGGCATGGTGGCATGTGTCTGTACTCCCTGCCCAGCTGTTAGTCCATTCTTAGTTCTTAAAATGCTGTATATTTTCTTGACCTCATACATCAGAAGGTAGTGATCTTAACATGTATTTCAGTTCTTATATTGTATGCTGGTGGTTAAGTAGAAGTTGTGGCTTTTTCTTAAGAGGGAGTTGTTTAGAATTCTGCAGGCTGTATAAATGTACTTATTTGCTTGCTAGTTTTATCATGGGTTACAATATTTTATTAATTAATTTTTATAATTTTACATATGGCTTTTCGGTATGTGGTATGCAATGTAACTGACACACTCCACTCGTTAATGTCACAAAGTGCCACCAGTTGCAGTGGCTCACACCTGTGATCCCAGAAATTTGGGAGGTCAAGCGGGGTGGATTACTTAAGGTCAGGAGTTTGAGACCAGCCTGGCCAACATGGTGAAACCACATCTCTACTAAAAACACAAAAATTAGCCAGGTGTAGTGGTGTGTGCCTATAATCCCCAGGTACTCAGGAAGTTGAGGCAGGAGAATCACTTCAACCCAAGAGGCAGAAGTTGCAGTGAGCTGGGCCGGGCGCGGTGGCTCACGCTTGTAATCCCAGCACTTTGGGAGGCCGAGGTGGGTGGATCATGAGGTCAGGAGATCGAGAGCACGGTGAAACCCCGTCTCTACTAAAAATACAAAAAATTAGCCGGGCGTGGTGGCGGGCGCCTGTAGTCCCAGCTACTCGGAGAGGCTGAGGCAGGAGAATGGTGTGAACCCGGGAGGCGGAGCTTGCAGTGAGCCGAGATCGTGCCACTGCACTCCAGCCTGGGCGAAAGAGCGAGACACCACCTCAAAAAAAAAAAAAAAAAAAAAAAAAGAAGTTGCAGTGAGCTGAGATTATGCCATGATGCTCCAAGTTGGAGTGCAAGACTCCGTCTCAAAACAATAAAAACGGAAAATTTTTTTTTTTTTTTTGAGACGGACTCTCACTCTGTCGCCCCCAGGCTGGCGTGCAGTGCCATGATCTCAGATCACTGCAAAGTCCACCTCCTGGGTTCATGCCATTCTCCTGCCACAGCCTCCCGAGTAGCTGGGACTGCAGGCGCCTGCCACCACGCCTGGCTATTTTTTTGTATTTTTAGTAGAGACGGAGTTTCGCCATGTTATCCAGGATGGTCTTGATCTCCTGACGTCGTGATCCGCCCGCCTCATCCTCCCAAAGTGCTGGGATTACAGGCGTGAGCCACCGCACCCGGCCCAAAAAATTTTTCAAAAGTCACTAAGTGCCTGTTCTGTGTAGATATATATAATTTTATGACATTTATTTAGAAAAATATATTATTAACTTTTTTCTTTTTTTTTTTTTTTTCTGTTTGAGGCGGAGTCTACTTTGCTGCCCTGGCTGGAGTGCAGTGGTGTGATCTCGGCTCACTGCAACCTCTGCCTCCCAGGTTCAAGTGATTCTTGTGCCTCAGCCTCCTGAGTAGCCGTGACTACAGGCACGGACCATCACACCTGGCTAATTTTTGTAATCTTTTCTTGTCTTCTCAGTGCTATGATTGTTTGACAATACAGAGTTTCCATTGCTTTTGGTTATCCTTACATGAGCTTGTTGTGGATTATTTACCAATATAGTATATCGTGTGGGGTTTTTTAAGCATTTATTTGTACACAGAAAATATGGTGTAAATATGAAGAATATCTATTTTTGTCTTCCTTGATGTGACGGTGATATGTTTTTTGTGAATTGTGATGCACTTCAGGGTCACAGTGGAAAAACACTCCTTACTTTAGGCTCACACATGTTTGTGCCCTGTCAGTGTTCTGTCATGATATAGGAAATAGACTTTCATAGAATTGATTTCAAGGACGTGTAATCGCCCTTTATTTACTAAAGAATCTCACTCTTTTTGTGTTCCTAAACTTTGAAGATCATGTTTGGGAAGTTCAAAATAAATATTGTTTTTTTGTGTCATATTTACACACTTCAGTATGATTTACCATCTGTACTTAATTGGAAACGTGTTGGTGTTTATATTTTGTAGATATCTCTTCCAAATGCATGATGAAGGAGGTCTTGTCAACAGGGCAAGGCAATTCAGAAGTGTTCTACACAGGGACATTGCAAAGACATGAAAGTCACCACATTGGAGGTTTTTGCTTCCAGGAAATTGAGAAAGAAATTCATGACATTGAGTTTCAGTGTCAAGAAGATGAAAGAAATGGCCATGAAGTATCCATGAGAAAAATAAAAATGTTGACTGGTAGTACAGACGGAGATGATCAAAGGCATGCTGGAAACAAGCCTGTTAACGATCAGCTTGGATCAAGCTTTTATTCACATCTGCCTGAACTGCACATATTTCAGATCAAAGGGGAAATTGGTAATCAACTTGAGAAGTCTACCAATGATGCTCCCTCGGTCTCAACATCCCAGAGAATTTCTTGTAGGCCCCAAATCCATATTTCTAATAACTATGGGAATAATCCCCCAAATTCTTCATTACTCCCACATAAACAGGAAGTACACATGAGAGAAAAATCTTTCCAATGTAATGAGAGTGGCAAAGCCTTTAATTATAGCTCACTTTTAAGGAAACACCAGACAATCCATTTAGGAGACAAACAATATAAATGTGATGTATGTGGTAAGCTCTTTAATCACAAGCAATACCTTGCATGCCATTATAGATGTCACACTGGTGAGAAGCCTTACAAGTGTAATGAGTGTGGCAAGTCCTTCAGTCAGGAGTCATCCCTTACATGCCATCGTAGACTTCATACTGGAGTAAAACCTTACAAGTGTAATGAGTGTGGCAAGATCTTTCGTCAGAATTCAGCCCTTGTAATTCATAAGGCAATTCATACTGGAGAGAAACCTTACAAGTGTAATGAATGTGGCAAGGCTTTTAATCAACAATCACACCTTTCACGTCATCAAAGACTTCATACTGGAGTGAAACCTTACAAATGTAAGATTTGTGACAAGGCTTTCGCGTGTCATTCCTATCTGGTAAACCATACTAGAATTCATAGTGGAGAGAAAACTTACAAGTGTAATGAGTGTGGTAAGGCTTTTAATCATCAATCAAGCCTTGCACGTCATCATATACTTCATACTGGAGAGAAACCTTACAAATGTGAAGAATGTGACAAAGTTTTCAATCAGAAATCAACCCTTGAGAGACATAAGAGAATTCATACTGGAGAGAAACCATACAAATGTAAGGTTTGTGATACAGCTTTCACGTGTAATTCACAGCTGGCACGACATAGAAGAATTCACACTGGAGAGAAAACTTACAAGTGTAATGAGTGTCGCAAGACCTTCAGCCGCAGGTCATCCCTTCTATGCCATCATAGACTTCATAGTGGCGAGAAACCTTACAAGTGTAATGAGTGTGGCAATACTTTCCATCACCGGGCATCCCTTGTATACCATCGTAGACTTCATACTCTAGAGAAATCTTACAAATGTACGATTTGTGACAAGGCTTTCATGCGTAATTCAGTCCTGGCCGTACATATTAGAATTCACACTGCAAGGAAACCTTACAAGTGTAATGAATGTGGGAAAGCTTTTAATCAACAATCACATCTTTCACGTCATCATAGACTTCATACTGGAGAGAAACCTTACAAATGTGAAGCATGTGACAAAGTTTTCAGTCAGAAATCAGCTCTTGAGTCACATAAGAGAATTCATACTGGAGAGAAACCATACAAATGTCAGGTTTGTGACACAGCTTTCACGTGGAATTCACAGCTGGCACGACATACAAGAATTCACACTGGAGAAAAAACTTACAAGTGTAATGAGTGTGGGAAGACCTTCAGTTACAAGTCATCCCTTGTATGGCATCGTAGACTTCATGGTGGAGAGAAATCTTACAAATGTAAGGTTTGTGACAAGGCTTTCGTGTGTCGTTCCTATGTGGCAAAACATACTAGAATTCATAGTGGAACGAAACCTTACAAGTGTAATGAGTGCAGCAAGACCTTCAGTAACAGGTCATCCCTTGTATGCCATCGTAGAGTTCATAGTGGTGAGAAACCTTACAAGTGTAATGAGTGCAGCAAGACCTTCAGTCAGAAGGCAACCCTTCTATGCCATCGTAGACTTCATAGTGGTGAGAAACCTTACAAGTGTAATGACTGTGGCAATACCTTCCGTCACTGGTCATCCCTTGTATACCATCGTAGACTTCATACTGGAGAGAAATCTTACAAATGTACGGTTTGTGACAAGGCTTTCGTGCGTAATTCATACCTGGCAAGACATACTAGAATTCACACTGCAGAGAAACCTTACAAGTGTAATGAATGTGGGAAGGCTTTTAATGAACAATCACACCTTTCACGTCATCATAGAATTCATACTGGAGAGAAACCTTACAAATGTGAAGCATGTGACAAAGTTTTCAGTCGCAAATCACACCTTAAAAGACATAAGAGAATTCATACTGGAGAGAAACCTTACAAGTGTAATGAGTGTGGCAAAGCCTTTAGTGACCGGTCAACACTTACTCACCATCAGGCAATTCATAGTGTAGGGAAATTTGATTAATATAATGATTGTCACAAAGTCTTCAGTAATGCTACAACGATTGCAAATCATTGGAGAATCCATAATGAAGAGAGATCTTCCGAGTGTAATAATGTGGCAAGTTTTTCAGACATCGTTCATACATTGCAGTTCATTGGCAACCTCATACTGGAGAGAAACCTTACAAATGTCATGACCGTGGCAAGGTCTTCAGTCAAGCTTCATCCTATGCAAAACAGGAAAATTCATACAGGAGAGAAACCTCACAAGTGTGATGATTGTGGCAAAGCCTTTACTTCACATTCACACCTCATTAGACATTAGAGAATCCCTACTGCACAGAAATCTTACAAATGTCATAAGTGTGGCAAGGTCTTCAGTCCAAGGTCACTCCTTGCAGAACATCAGAAAATTCATTTTTGAGATGACTGTTCCCAATGCAATGAGTGTAGCAAACCATCAAGCATTAATTGATATTAGAGTCAATCCAGTATTGACTTGAGTTTGTGTTGACTTAATACTGAGTTCAAGCCTTAATTGACATTCAAGTGTTTATGTTAAGAGGATGGGGCCAGGTGTGGTGGCTCAGGTCTGTAATCCCAGCACATTGGGAGGCCAAGGCACATAGGTCACTTGAGGTCAGAAGTTTGAAACCAGCATGGCCAACAGATGTCGGCCACTTTTGCCATCCTGTTTTTTTGTTTCTTATTTATTTATCTTGAGACAGAGTGTCACTCTTGTTGCCCAGCCTAGAGTGCAATGGTGTGATCTCAGCTCACCAGAACCTCCGCCTCCCGGGTTCAAGCGATTCTTCTGCCTCACCCTCCCTAGTTGCTGGGATTACAGGCATGTGCCACCACGCCCGGCTAATTTTTTGTATTTTTAGTAGAGATGGGGTTTCTCCATATTAGGCTGGTCTCGAACTCCCGACCTCAGGTGATCTGCTCACCTTGGCATCCCAAAGTCCTGGGATTACAGGCATGCGCCACCGCGCCCGGCCTAATTTCTTATTTTCTATTTTTTGATTTTTTTGAGAGGCAGGAGAATGGCGGGTGAACCCAGGAGGTGGAGCTTGCAGTGAGCCCAGATAGCGCCATTGCACTCCAGCCTGGGAGACAGAGTGAGACTCCGTCTCTAATAAATAAATAAATAAATAAATAAATAAATAAATAAATAAATGTAGTTTAACCAGTTAGTCTGTTTTTCAGTTTTCTTTCCTTATGTCATTTGTTAAAATCTTGAGCTGGGAGCTATTTATTGCGTGTTTCCCTCAAGGCCCTCTGGACCATTCTGGAAAAATGTTGAAACATGGCCTGGAGTGGCATAGAACGCTCCTCCAAAAGCACCCATGTATTCTTTTCCTTTTTTTTTTTTTAAATGGAGTCTCGCTCTGTTGCCTTGGATGGAGTGCAGTGGTGCGATCTCAGCTCACTGAAACCTCTGCCTCCCGGGATCAAGTGATTCTCCTGCCTCAGTCCCTGAGTAGCTGAAATTACAGGCACCTACCAGCACGCCTGGCTAATTTTTGTATTTTTAGTAGAGACGGGGTTTCACCATGTTTGTCAGGCTGGTCTCAAACTCCTGACCTCCTGATCTGCCAGACCCGGCCTCCCAAGGTGCTGGGATTACAGGCATGAGCCACCGTGCCCCGCCTCTTTTTTCTTTTTTTTAGATGGATTTTCGCTCTTGTTGTTCAGGCTGGACTGCAATGGTGCAATCTGGTGTCACTGCAACGTCTGCCTCCCGGGTTCAAGGGATTCTCCTGCCTCAGCATACCGAGTAGTTGGGATTACAGGTGCCCTCCACCACTCCCGGCTCATTTTTTGCATTGTTAGTAGAGACAGGGTTTTACCATGTGGGCCAGGCTGGTCTCGAACTCCTGACTTCAGATGCTCTGCCCACCTCGACCTCCCAAAGTGCTAGGATTACAGGCGTGAGCCATCACGCCTGACCACTCATGTATTGATTGAAATAATTTGCTTATGTCTCAGTTCTACAGTTGACCTTCTTTCTCTGTTTTCAAGGTCAATAGCTGTGTGTTCACGCTTCTGCATTTTATAAATGTTACTGTGATTTTCTTGTAAGGAAGAATTAACTGTCAGGAATCAATGTCATTAGAACCTTGCAAAAGAAGTTTCTTTAGCATAGGTATGTGTAAGATGCTTCTCTAATTTTCAAGGATGTGGGTGATAAGACCAACCCTTCCCATTAGCCCTTCCAGGCCCCCATGTAAGACTTCATACACACCTTCTCACTCATCTCAGAGCATCTCAGTGTAACTTCGTGAAAATATGAGCTTCCCTGCAACTTGGCGATTAAGAACTTGACCAGAAAAGCTCAATCTGAGTGATTCTGACCCCTGAAATGATTGGCAAAATGGAGTGCTTGTCTGGGTGTGGCTTTTTTTTTTCTTTTTTTGAGGAGAAGAGTGCCCAGTTGTAATTAGAATTTTCTTTCTTTCTTTTTTTTTTTTTTTTTGAGATGGAGTCCTGCTCTGTCGCCCAGGCTGGAGTGCAGTGGCGCAATCTTGGCTCACTGCAAGCTCCGCCTCCTGGGTTCACGCCATTCTCCTGCCTCAGCCTCCCGAGTAGCTGGGACTACAGGCGTCCACCACCACGCCTGGCTAATTTTTTGTATTTTTAGTAGAGACGGGGTTTCACCGTGGTCTCGATCTCCTGACCTCGTGATCCGCCCGCCTCGGCCTCCCAAAGTGCTGGGATTACAGGCGTGAGCCACTGCACCCGGCCTGTAATTAGAATTTTCAATGGGATGCAGTGCCCTCAAAATGAAAAACAAAAGCAGAAGAATGGAAGAAATAGAGGTGTTGACTCAGACACAGAGACCATCTTCAGGGCCTTTCTCTGTATGAGGACATCACGGCGAAATCTAAAGCAAGTCATGTCAGCCCCTGGCAGGGAACCCTCCACCAGCTTCCCGTGTTCCCCAGGACAAAAGCCCAACTCCTCACTGTGGCTCCATAGCCCTGTGTCCAGGGCCCCTGCCAGTGTCCAGCCTCCTCCTGGGAGCTTGCCCTCATCTTATGACTCCCTCTGCCCCAGTCACATTGGCTTTTCTCATTTCCCAAATATCAAAACCCTTCCTGTCTCAGGTCATCATCCCTGCTCTTACCCTATGTACCCTGTCCCTTTCTCCTCCTTCAGGTCTAGGCTCAGAGATGTCTCCTATGCCATCCCACCCCCGGTCTCAAGCTCCTGAGTAGCTGGGACTACAGATGCCTGCCACCATGCCCGGCTATTTTTTTTTTGTATTTTTAGTAGAGACGGGGTTTCACCATGTTATCCAGGATGGTCTCAATCTTCTGACCTCGTGATCTGCCCACCTCGGCCTCCTCAAGCTGCTGGGATTACAGGCATGAGCCACCCGGCCCGGCATCTGAATTTTTTTTTTTTTTTTTTGAGACAGAGTCTCACTCTGTCGCCCAGGCTGGAGTGCAGTGGTGCGATCTCGGCTCACTGCAACTTCCACCTCCCAGGCTCAAGCGATTCTCATGCCTCAGCCTCCCAAGTAGCCGGGATTATAGGCGTGTGCCACCACGCCCAGCTAATTTTTGTATTTTTAGTAGAGACTGGGTTTCACCATATTGGCCACCCGAGTCAGCCTCCCAAAGTGCTGGGATTACAGGCTTGAGCCACCATGCCCGGCAGCATCTGAACTTTTTTTTTTTTTTTTTTTGAGACGGAGCCTCACTCTGTTGCCCAGGCTGGAGTGCAGTGGCGCAATCTCGGCTCACTGCAAGCTCCGCCTCCCGGGTTCACGCCATTCTTCTGCCTCAGCCTCTCCGAGTAGCTGGGACTACAGGCGCCCGCCACCACGCCCGGCTAATTTTTTGTATTTTTAGTAGAGACAGGGTTTCACCCTGGTCTCGATCTCCTGACCTCGTGATCCGCCCGCCTCGGCCTCCCAAAGTGCTGGGATTACAAGCGTGAGCCACCGCGCCCGGCCAGCATCTGAACTTTTAATGACTTGGAATTGTGGGGAAAAGAGAGAGATCAGAGTGTTACTGTGTCTACATAGAAAGAAGTAGACATAAGAGACTCCATTTTGTTCTGTACTAAGAAAAATTCTTCTGCCTTGAGATGCTGTTAATCTGTAACCCTAGCCCCAACCCTGTGCTTGCAGAAACATGTGCTGTGTCAACTCAAGGTTAAATGGATTTAGGGCTGTTCAGGATGTGCTTTGTTAAACAAATGCTAGAGGGCAGCATGCTTGTTAAAAGTCATCACCACTCCTTACTCTCAAGTACCCAGGGACACAAAACACTGCGAAAGGCCGCAGGAACCTCTGCCTAGGAAAGCCAGGTATTGTCCAAGGTTTCTCCCATGTGATAGCCTGAGATATGGCCTCATGGGAAGGGAAAGACCTGACCATCCCCCAGCCCAACACCCTTAAAGGGTCTGTGCTGAGGAGGATTAGTAAAAGAGGAAGGCATCTGTCTCCTGCTGGTCCCTGGGCAATGGAATGTCTCGGTGTAAAGCCCGATTGTATATTCCGTCTACTGAGATAGGAGAAAACCACCTTAGGGCTGGAGGTGAGACGTGCTGGAGGCAATACTGCTCTTTATGGCGTTGAGATGTTTCTGTATATGCACATCAAAAGCACAGCACTTTTTCCTTTACCTTGTTTATGACACAGACATTTGTTCACGTTTCCCTGCTGACCCTCTCTCCACTATTATCTTATTGTCCTGCCAAATCCCCCTCTCCGAGATTGGGAGAGATAATGATCAATAAATACTGAGGGAACTCAGAGACCACTGCAGGCGCGGGTCCTGCGTATGCTGAGCGCTGGTCCCCTGGCCCCATTTTTCTTTCTCTATACTTTGTCTCTGTGTCTCTTTTCTCAAGTCTCTTGTTCCACCTGACAAAACACCCACAGGTGTGGAGGGGCAGGCCACCCCTTCGGGAATGGAATGGAAAGTGGAGATACACGTCAGTGGTACAGGATGCTTTATCACATCATTGATTTTATTATTAGTTTTTTTGAGTTGAGTCTCCCTCTATCACCCAGGCTGGAGTGCAGTGGTGAGATTTTGGCTCACTGTAGCTTCCACCTTCCGGATTACAGTGATTTTGTTGCCTGAGCCTCTCGAGTAGCTGGGATTAGAGGTGCGCGCCACCACGTGTGTAACAGCATGATGTGATGTGTGTGCATGAAGACGTGGATGGATAAGCCCATGGTTTATGTAGAAAACACATGATTTGCAATGTTATATTTTTTATAATTGTTATGATTGTAAGTATTTTTCATTTTTGTTAACTATCACAATAATGAGTTATTAGTAAGGATTGGCCGGGTGAGGTGGCTCATGCCTGTAATCCCAGCACTTTGGGAGGCCCAGGTGGGTGAATCACAAGGTCAAGAGTTTGAGACCAGCCTGGGCAAAATGGTGAAACGCCATCTCAGCTAAAAATTAGCCAGGCCTGGTGGCAGGTGACTGTAATGCCAGCTACTTGGGAGGCTGAGGCAGGAGAATTGCTTGAACCTGGGTGGATGAAGTTGCAGTGAGCCAAGATCGTGCCACTGCACTCCAGCC
This sequence comes from Hylobates moloch, assembly GCF_009828535.3. Lineage (NCBI taxonomy): Eukaryota > Metazoa > Chordata > Mammalia > Primates > Hylobatidae > Hylobates > Hylobates moloch. The sequence goes on along the minus strand of NW_026652287.1, from coordinate 33,124,081 downwards.
TGGGTGATAGAGTGACACTCCATCTCAAAAAAAAAAGTTAAAAAACGTCATAATTATTAATATTATTATTATAGGCATGAGCCACTGCACTCGGCCTGTCTCTGTTTTCACAGACACATCTCTACCTACTCAGCCAAGGGATCCTTCTTCACATCCATGGTCTCCTTCGTTGCCTTACTACTCATAGACTTTACTCATTTTTTCGTGTGTGTATGAAATTCTGGAATGTACACAAGGCATATTTTCGAGTATATGCTTGAAACTAGAAATCAGAGACCATTTTACTTAAGAGATGTAAAACTGCTTTCAAGGTGCCGGGCGCGGTGGCTCACGCCTGTAATCCCAGCACTTTGGGAGGCCCAGGTGGGTGGATCACGAGGTCAGGAGATCGAGACCACGGTGAAACCCCGTCTCTACTAAAAATACAAAAAATTAGCCGGGCGTGGTGGCGGGGGCCTGTAGTCCCAGCTACTCGGAGAGGCTGAGGCAGGAGAATGGCGTGAACCCGGGAGGCGGAGCTTGCAGTGAGCCGAGATTGCCTCAACTCCCGCCTGGGGGGGCGACCGAGGCGCATTCCCCCTAAAAAAAAAAAAAAAAAAACAAAAAAAACTGCTTTCACCTCAGGCCACCATACTGCTGCTTTTTTGGATCTCGTTCATCCTTGTCCCTTGCCCATATTGTAAATTGCGTAGTTAACCTTCAGTCAATATTTTACCATTTACTAAATTAGTTCCACTTTCCTCCAAGCTCAAAATTTTGTCTGTCCTAGTGGAATTATATTCCCATAGGCGTGCATGCACAAAGTTCACTCCTACGTGCCCATTACATCCTGCCCTCCACACTTGCCCTTCCTTTCCTGGCCTTGCTTCACATGGTACATTGATTTGGATGCAAAATACTGTTGCTTTCCAGCCTATTGACTTTGTAAGAGTGAACACCCTAATTTCCCTGTGAGCCCCTCCCCTCCAACACTACTCCCACTAAGTCAAGACCTTATTCATCCACTGGACAAAATTATAGGAGGCTGCCTAAATCATTGTGTGCAGGGCATGATGACTCAGCTCATGATCCATGAGGGATGCCTTTAGCACCACTGTCAGCAGCACAGCTCAGCCCTTGTGTCCCAGCTCAGCCCTTTTATCTCCCTTGATGTACTTCTATCTGTTCTTTCTCTCTCTCTCTCTCTATATATATGTATATATATATATTTTATTTAAGTTCTAGGGTACATGTGCACAACGTGCAGGTTTGTTACATGTGTATACATGCTCCACGTTGGTGTGCTGCACCCATTAACTCATCATACTTCTTTCTGTTCTTGTATTTTCTGTGACTGGTCATTTTCTGTACTTTCTTGGCAGGCTATTGTGCTTAAAAACATGGGATCCTTCAGGCCCATGATCAAGTCTGTCCCTCACTTACTGTACGTGAAAATTGGGGTCATGTACATAAACACACTGGCCTGCTGTATTTGAGGAATACTGTTAATTTCCCTCCAGGTTTTTTTTTTTTTTTTTGAGACGGAGTTTCGTTCTTGTTGCCCAGGCTGGAGTGCAATGGTGCAATCTCGGCTCACCGCAAACTCTGCCTCCAGGGTTCAAGCGATTCTCCTGCCTGAGGCTCCCAAGTAGCTGGGATTACAGGCATGTACCACCACGCCCAGCTAATTTTGTATTTGTATTAGAGATGGTGTTTTTCCATGTTAGTCAGACTGCTCTCAAGCTCCCGACCTCAGGTGATCCACATGCCTCGGTCTCCCAAAGTGCTGGAATTACAGGCGTGAGCCATGGCGTCTGGCTGCCTCCAGGGTTTTAGAACAAATTAATGCTATTAGATGGCTTCACATATTGCAGGTTTTATGCTACAGGCTCTAAACTTCCTTTGTGTAATAAGATTTGTCAGCCTTCCATGATGTTGATGATGACATGCTCCTTTTCCTATCTCCCTCATTTCACTGTCCTGTTAGAAATAGCTTAGACTGGCAAGCCACGGTGGCTAACACCTCTAATGCCAGCACTTTGGGAGGCCAAGGTGGGTAGATCACTTGAGGTCCAGAGTTTGAGACCAGTCAGATAACCCCAGCAGTTTTGGAGGCCGAGACTGGTGGATCACCTGAGGTCAGGAGTTTGAGAGCAGCCTGGCCAACGTGGTGAAACCCCTTCTCTACTAAAAACACGAAAATTACCTGGTTGTGGTGTCACATGCCTGAAATCCCAGCTGCATAGGAGGCTGAGGCAGTAGAATCACTTGATCCCTGGGGGTGGAGGTTGCAGTGAGCCAAGATCATGCCATTGCACTGTAGCCTGGGCAACAAGAGCAAAACTCCATCTCAAAAAGAAAGAAAAAATAAAAAGAAAATCACCAGTCTTATTCACGTGTACTCAACACCCATGACCAAATTCTCTCAAAGGCCCCATCTGCAGGAATATCCAATTGGAGAATATGAACTCTGAACATGGCTTTTGGCCAATATGAACACTCGGACCAGGGAGCCTGCATCATATTTTTTATGTTTTTATTGTGCAATTTGTTTTATAAAATGTTTTCTGTGATCCCAGTTTATAAATTTTCCCAGTATACAGTCTGTGTTTTATATTTCATGCGTAGTGAACTACATAACTAAGGGCAATGCATGTACGTAGGATTGCTGTATTGCCTGGCTGTTATATGACTGTAGTTGTGATATCATAATTGAACCCTCTGACACTGTTAGTCAATTCTTTTTTTTTTTTTGGAGATGGAGTCTTGCCCTGTTACCCAGGCTGGAGTGCAATGGCATGATCTCAGCTCACTGCAACCTACGCCTCCTCAGTTCAGATGATTCTTCTGCCTCACCCTTCAGAGTAGCTGGGATTATAGGTGACTTCCACCATGCCGAGCTAATTTTTTTGTATTTTTAGTAGAGATGGGGTTTCACCATGTTGGCCAGGCTGGTCTTGAACTCCTGACCCCGTGATCTGCCTGCCTCTGCCTCCCAAAGTGCTGGGATTACAGGCATGAGCCACCGCACCCTGTCGTTAGTCAATTCTTACTCCTTATAATGCTGTGTATTTACTTGAACTCATACATCAGAAGGTAGTGATTTTAAATGTATTTCAGTTCTTATACTGTGTGCTGGTGATAAGTAGAAGTTGTGGCTTTTTTCTTAAGAGGGAATTGTTTAGAGGTCTGCTGGCTGTATAAATGTACTTATTATTTCCTTGCTAGTCTTATCATGGGTTACAATATTTTATTAATTAATTTTTACGATTTTACATAAGGCTTTTCAGTAAGTGGTATGCCTGGGAACATGGTGAGACCCCCTTTTCTGCAAAAAATACAAAAATTAGCTGGGAATGATGGCACATGCCTGCAGTCTCAACTACTGTGGAGTCTGCAGTGGGAGGATGGCTTGAGCCTGGGAGGTCAAGACCGTAGTGAGCTGTAATCATGCTACTGCACTCTGGCATGGTTGACAGAGCAAGATGCTGTCCAAAAAAGAATACTTAAAGTTTGGGTACAGGAATAATGAAGTCATTGATGCTCTATGAACAGGCTATGGAGTTGATGCCCAAAAGAAATAAACAGTTTGTAAATGAATAACTCATTTTGAGTTGTGACAAGACAATTTTGAAAGTGATGTATGGAGCGGTAGGCAGACCATCCACATCAGTTTTACAGAAAGAAAGTTAATCTTGTTCGTGCTGCAGTGAAGAGAACTAACAGCAAACAGGAGAAACAATAGTCAGGAATTCGATAATAGCCTGGTTAACATGATGAAACCCGATCTGTACTAAAAATACAAAGATTAGCTGGGCACGGTGGTGGGCACCTGTAATTCCAGCTATTCGAGAAGCTGAGGCAGAAGAATCGCTTGAACCCGGGAGACGGAAGTTTCAATGAGCTGGGGTCCTGCCATTGCACTCCAGCCCGGGCAACAAGAGCAAACCTCTGTCTAAAAAAAAAAAAACGTCTAGCTGCCTCTCCTCTTTTCTCCGCTATCATGGTGTGTGCTTAACTCTGCTTCTCACCATGTCTTCTCACAATCGCTTTCAGGATTAAGCGATTTCTGGCCAGCAACCAAAAGCAAAATCGTCCGATTTCCCAGTGGATTCAAATGAAAACTGGCAATAAAATCAGGTACAACTTTAAAAGGAGACATGGAGAAGAATCAAGCTGGGTCTATAAGGAATTGCACATGAGATGGCACACATACTTATGCTGTCTGAGCGTCATAATCATGTTACCATATCAAGCTGAATATGACACCACCATCTGGAGATTTGGACATGTTTTATCGGGAATATATTTTTTCTCTCTGAATCTGTTATGAACGCGTTGGTTGGATGCGTTCAGTAATAAACATGTGAGAACTTTCATTTCAAAAAAAAATTTCAAATGATGTAATAGATTACCTAAATTTCTGGGTTTTTTTTTTTTTTTTGATATGGAGACTCCACTGGGTTCAGTGGATCACACCTGTGGTCCTGGCACTTTGGGAGGCTGACGTGGGAGGATTGCTTGAGAGCAGGAGTCTCCTGGGAATCTTCTCGTCTCCCCTAACCCAGTTCATGACAGGCCCTTGGACTTTACTGTTATGGAAAAATCTATATAAAGCAATATCAGCGGCCAGGAGCGATGGCTCATGCCTGTAATCCCAACACTTTGAGAGGCCAAGGCGGGTGAATCACCTGAGGTTAGGAGTTCGAGAACAGCCTGACCAACATGGAGAAACCCTGTCTGTATTAAAAATACAAAATTAGCCGGGCACGGTGGCACATGCCTGTAATCCCAGCTACTCAGGAGGCTGAGGCAGGAGAATTGCTTGAATTTGGGAGGTGGAGGTTGCTGTGAGCCGAGGTTGCTGTGAGCCGAGATCATGCCAACGCACACCAGCCTGAGCAACAAGAGCAAAACTCCATCTGAAAAAATAAAATGAAATAAAATAAAAAACAGTATCAGTGTGTCAAAGCATTATGTCTGTCACAATCTTTGTGAAAGGAAAATCAAAATTACTAACCAAAGAGAAAAGTCAAGCTGGGAACTGTGTCAAACAAACCTGCCTCCCATTTTATCCCTAAACAAGATAGCTACAAGGACTTAAAAAAAAAAGCTACATACTCCGCTCACAAACTGTGGGCCTCAAGATCTCCACTCCAAAATAGTTCTGTTGAATTTCACCCTGGCAATGTAAACTGAGAGCTTATCTTCACAGGTGTGGGAAAGAGCCCATCCCTCTGCACACCTGAGTCAAATGTCTGTCTGATTGCTTAATCAGAAACAATAGGCAGAGGCCCTATTTTTTATGTAAAAATGCAGGGTCACTGAGCCAGTCTAAGGCATAAGTGACTATTCCTCCACCCTCTCTCACATACAAATTGTGTATTCAATGAAAGGCTGATCGAAGACTCAAACAATGTGATCATTTGTTATCTCCCTGTGACCTGGAAGCCCGCAATTCCAGTTATTCCACCTTCCCAGATCGAACCAAGGTGTATCTTATATGTATCGATTGATGTCTCACGTCACCTTAAATTTGTAAACTGCAGCCTGAACACCTTGGGCACACGTCATCAGGACCTCCTGAGGTTGTGTCACGGGTGCATTTTTTAACCTTGGTAAAATAGATTTCTAAATTCATTGAGACCTAGTAGATACTTTTGGTTCACAAGCTCATGAACACAGAAAAAAACAAGATAGAATAAGGAAAAAACTAGTGTAATGGAAAGCACAAAATCTGTTCTAAAATCTGAACTCCTTCATACTTATTCACCATAGGGAAATGCCAACTTTGTGGGATTAGATTCCATTTGTGAAAGATTATATATATTTTTGTTTGTTTTGTTTTGTTTTGTTTTTTGAGATGGAGTTTCACTCTTGTTGCCCAGGCTGGAGTGCAATGGTGCGATCTCGGATAACTGTAACCTCTGCCTCCCAGGTACAAAGGATTCTTCTATCTCAGCACCCCAAGTAGCTCGGATTACAGGCATGCATCACCATGCCCAGCTAATTCTTTTCTATTTAGTAGAGATGGGGTTTCATTACATTAGTCAGGCTGGTCTTGAATTCCTGACCTCATGATCCACCTGCCTCAGCCTCCCAAAGTGCTGGGATTACAGATATGCGGCATTGTGCTGGGCTGAAAGATATATTTCTAATATTGGATTGAAATAAAAACCCATTCTATGTAACTTTAGCTAATTTAAAATGCAAATAATAGATGATCATATAGAAAATATGTAATATTTCATACATACACAAAACTTTGTAATATTTCACTTAGTATTGCTGTTACTATGTTCTTGGGGCAGAAGCTCAGTCTGTCAGATACATTACAAAAGAGTGATGTCTCCATAATTGTGCTTAGGACTCTGGTGCATAAGTGGATAAACTGTTAAACAGGATCCTAGGAGAGCTAAGATGAGAAAGTTCAAGTCCATTAAAACTAGCAAGACATATTCCTTACTGCTCTCGCATGAGTCACGGTCTTAAGATGTTTACAGTTAAGGAAAGCAGCTTAATCATACCTGCAAGGACAAACTCCTACAGAAACACGATGTCCAGACAACCCAATATCCCGTGACAATGTATGCTTCTAAGATAATTACAGTCATGCTTTCACTTACTTGCACACTAAAATACCAAGGATAGGTTTTCTTTTTTTTTTTTGATGGAGCTTCACTTTTGTCATCCAGGCTGGAGTGCAATAGCACAATCTCAGCTCACTGCAACCTCCACCTTCGGGTTCAAGCGATTCTCCTGCCTCAGCCTCCTGAGTAGCTAGGATTACAGGCTTGCGCCACCACCCCCGTCTAATTGTTGAATTTTCAGTAGAGACGGGGTTTCACCACGTTGGCAAGGCTGGTCTCGAACCCCTGATCTTAGGTGATCCCCCCACGTCGGTCTTCCAACGTTCTAGAATTACAGGCGGGTGCCAACGCAACTGGCCAAGGATAGCTGTCAATCAACAAAGTAATAAGTTTTGTTACACTGTCAGCCCACTGGCAGGTAGACATACCTTAGTTTTTACCTAAGCACCTATGTAAGAGAACGTTTTAGAGGAGGCAGTTCCCTTTGTTTTTGAGGTCACCCTACTGTGTAACTGGTGGCTTTCTTTTTTTTTTTGAGACAGAGTCTCACTCAGGCTTGAGACACCTTGTCCAGCTGTATTTATTATTATTATTATTATTATTATTATTTTGTTTTTGAGACGGAGTTTCACTCTAGTTCCCTGGGCTGGAGTACAGTGGCATGATCTTGGCTAACCACAGCCTCCGTTTTCTGGGCTCAAGCAATTCTCCTGCCTGAGCCTCCCGAGTAGCTGGGACTACAGGCGCATGCCACCACGCCAGGCTAATTTTTGTATTTGTAGTAGAGACGGGGTTTCTCCATATTGGTCAGGCTGGTCTCGAACTCCCGACCTCAGGCTATCCGCCTTCCTCAGCCTACCAAAGCGCTGGCATTACAGGCTTGAGCCACCGCGCCCAGCCTGAAGTAGTATTTTTTAGAAAGTAATTAAACCTTTTTTCAGCATAATGACCCAGAGATGTACTTCTGAAGGACTTGGGAGCTTTTCTTGAAAGGTAAGCAACAAGGGAGACAGTACCTGTATGTCAGTAGGAAATTAAATATTTCAAACATCAAATTTAAATTTAAAGCTACAGACTTTTAAATAATTGGGAGCCTTGAGAGGAACGTGGTCATGCAGCCTGAGTCCAGTGGCATGCAGGCGCAACTTCTACAAGTTTTCCTGGCCAGGCACGCAGGCTCAGGCCTGTAATCCCAGCACTTTGGGAGGCTGAGGTGGGCAGATCACCTGACGTCAGGAATTAGAAACCAGCCTGGCCAACATGGGGAAACCCCGTCTCTACTGAAAATACAAAGCCATTAGCCGGGAATGGTGGTGCACGCCTGTATTTTCAGCTACTTGGGAGGCTGAGGCATGAGAACTGCTTGAACCCAGGACGTGGAGGTCATAGTGAGCCGAGATCACGTCACTGCATTCCAGCCTGGGCAACAGAGCAGGACTCCTTACCAAAACAAGACAAAATATGCTATACAATTTTGTTTCCTAATATCAATTTTAAAAAGTTTTCGTGTAAATAATTAGGAAAACTGGCCGGGCGCAGTGGCTCACACTTGTAATCCCAGCACTTTGGGAGGCCGAGGCGGGCGGATCACGAGGTCAGGAGATCAAGACTATGATGAAACCCCGTCTCTACTAAAAATACGAAAAAAAAATCAGCCGGGCGTGGTGGCGGGCGCCTGTAGTCCCAGCTACTGGGAGAGGCTGAGGCAGGAGAATGGCGTGAACCCGGGAGGCGGAGCTTGCAGTGAGCCGAGACTGCGCCACTGCACTCCAGCCTGGGCAACAGAGCGAGACTCTGTCTCAAAAAAAAATAATAATAATAATAATTAGGAAAACTAAGCAGCCCCAGAGACAAGACCTCCTGGCATCATTGTCCCTTCTTATGGAGTGATAATGTAACCTTCCTTGAAGTGTATCAATCCGTCACCAATCAAGCTGCCACAACCTATGCACTGGACTTGAATGGAAAATGTGGTGATTCTGGTAAAGCTTCTCTGTCTTTCCTTGTCTGTGTGAAACGTTAATGTCTCTACTTGGGAACGCTGACCCCTTTCATTTGGAGTTGAGGTTTCCAGGCTGCTATTCTCATGCTTTGTGTCCAAATAAACTCTATAATTAATAATGTATTCTAAATTTCATTATTTACTGCTGATGTCAGTTTCTGTTGGATTGTAGGAGCCTCACCAGAGAAGGCGCCTGTCGCCGTGCTGTAAAACTCACACTTGCCAAAAAGACATGGGTTAGGGTTTCTCCCCCTCCCTCAGGATGACGCTAGTTAGGTGACACAGATGGTCACCTCCATTACCAAGTAGAGCCAGGATGAACTATGTGTGACCAAGGGTGTTGTCAAGTCCTCTTCCCTGAGGACTGATTAGTGTTTATCTTGAAAACATGTACTTAATGGATTGTACAGTAACAGTGAAGTTTCTTTCTCTCTTTTCAACCTCTCAACTGTCCTCTATTTCCCATCACATTCTGGTCAAAGGCTTATTTATTAATAAAATAGTTTTTATTTCTTTCTCTGTTATCGTCGTGAAGATTATTTCTCATTTAGGGGAAGATTTTTCAGTTTTCAACTGTATTTTCTCAACATTTAAGAGCGAAGTGAAGAGTATTTCTTGGGCCAGGCACAGTGGCTCATGCCTGTAATCCCAGCATTTCAGGAGGCCGAGGCAGGCGGATCACTTGAAGTCAGGAGTTCGAGACCAGCCTGGCCAACATGGTGAAACCCCGTCTCTACCCAAAATACAAAAATTAGCCAGGCATCATGGCGTGTGCCTGTAATGCCAGCTATTCCAGAGGCTGAGGCAGGAGAATCGCTTCAACCCAGGAGGCAGAGGCTGCCGTGAGCTGAGATGTCACCACTGCACTCCAGCCAGAGCGACAGAGAAATACTCTGTCTCAAAAAAAAAAGAAAAGAAAAAAGAAAAAGAAATAAGAAAGTAATAGATCTCTTCCACAAATGTGCTGGGACAATTAACTGGATATCCACATGGAAAAGAATAATGTTGTATCCCTATCTCACACAATCAAAATTTTATTTTAAAAATTAAAAGAGACGACGGAGCCCTGCAGGAGAGGGTGTTACTTTGTCGCCCAGGCTGGCCTGGGCCCCCAGGCTCAGCGATCCTCCCGCCCCTGGGTCCTCAGGCTCCCGCCCACCCGGCCGCATTCCTGCTGTGTTTAAGCAGTAGGTGGTGACCTCACTCCTCCCAGGCCTGAGCACTCCGTCGCGCATCCCAGGCAGTGGCCCTAGGGAAGTCTCTGAAGCTGAGCACAGGGTGGACTCTCCCTCCTGAGTGAATGGCGAATAGAAAGGGAGAGGATTTCTATTCTGTTCTGAGGGCCGTCAGCATGAAATTGTACGTTCCGCCCAGGCAGGGCTTTGCATTTTACATTCTAGTTTGCATCCCCGTTCCAGACAATTCCAGGGCTTTTGAATTGTGCTTCAGCCTTCCTGACGGATCTCGCCTCCAAAGCCCGAAAAATAGAGTCGCTGGGAGCGAGGCTGAGAGACGCACAGGTCCCTCCCCGGCCCCGCCCTCTGCCGGTTCTAAAGGACAAGGTCTCTTCGCCTGGGGCCCCGCCTCTACCTCGATCAGGCCCTGCCCACCTTCTCGTTGGCTCTACCCAGGCCTGGCTTTAGTCCTGTGCGCACAGATGGGCGCAGACCAGGAAGCGGATCCCGTGGAGTGAAGGTCGCTTCGCGGCGGTGAGTTTTGCTCTGTGTTGCATTAAGTCTGCACTCCCCATATCCCCGGCACTTCCGTACCTGGGACGTGGGGTCACCACAGACCTGTAAATTCTCGCCCATCTTCCTTCAACCAGAGCAAATGCAGACGTTCCCCCGGGAATCCGGAAGTTGCTTCCTTTTGTGTTTAAAGTCGCCCTGCGGCTGTTCCCGTCTCCAGTCTTTCTGCTACAGGGCGATGTATACACTTCCTATCGCGTAGTTTCTGTGCTCAAAACTGTTTTTAACTCCTCCCTCCCCGCGCTTTTCAAAGTCCTCACCCGAGATGTGTATTTCCGCCCTGGGCGCCTCCCAGCCTCAACCTTGTAGGCCCCTGAAGCGCAAACGCCACTATCCCAGTCTCAGGGAGGCCGCGTTCTCTGCCTGGTGCTGGGATCTTGTGGACCCCACCCTTGTCCGAAGGCGTCGTCGAACCCCACCTCCCGCCTCATGCTGGGCCTTGCTGCACCCCAAGTCTCCCCTTAGCAGTCACCGCTTTCCTTGAGCCAGCGTTGGGGAGGTGCCAGGGGCCTGTCCTGTGACACGGTGTATTCCTGCCTGCCCAGCTCTAAACCCCTGAAAAATGAGCCTCTTCGGGATGCAGGCCTCTTACTCCAAACCCTCCCGTGATTGTGTGTGCCAGAGGGATCAGGAGACAGAGAGCAGTAGAAAACCTCAGACAGAGAAAAGAAGAATGAGAAAGACCCGTAACAGATGGCAAAGTAGAGGATGGGTGAGAGATTTGCCAAGAGACAGCAAAAGTGAAAGAGAAAAAAAAGAAAGCAGAAGAGAAAAGCAACTGGAGAAATGTAGAGAAAATTTAGATGTACAGAGAGATGAAGGACAGACAGCAAGGTAGAGAGGGGCAGCAATGAGGGAGGCTCATCAGAGTGAGAGAGAGAGAGAGGAGGAGGGATTCAGAGCCAGGGCAGACAGAGCAGAGTGGTGCTGGTGGCAAGGAGAACAGAGGGAGAACCACAGCGGGCAGGACACCTGGGGATCTGGGGTGCTAGAGAGTGGGGACAGAGGGGTACAACAGGGAAGAGAGAATTTAACAGGGAGAGCAGAGGAGGTGCAGAGATAGGATAAGAGGCGGAAATATATGGAGATTGAGGATGATCGAAAAATAGGGGAGAAGGAGCAACAAGAGATAAAATAAGACGTGAGGATGGAGCCCAGATAATTTTTGTATTTTTAGTAGACACAAGGTTTCACCATGTTGGCCAGGCTGGTCTTGAACTCCTGACCTCAGGTGATCCACCCGCCTCGACCTCCCAAAGTGCGGGGATTACAGGTGTGAGCCACCGCACCTGACCACCCACGCATTCTTGATTGAAAAAGTTTGCTTATGTCTTAGTTCTAAAGCTGACCCTCTTTCCCTGTTTTTTGTTTGTTTGTTTGCTTGTTTGTTTTGAGACACACTTTCCCTCTTGTTGCCCATGCTGGAGTGCAATGGTGCGATCTCGGCTCACTTCAACCTCCGCCTCCCGGGTTCAAGTGACTCTCCTGCCTCAGCCTCCCTAGTAGCTGGGATTACAGGCATGTGTCACCACGCCTGGCTAATTTTGTATTTTTAGTAGAGATGGAGTTTCTCCATATTGGTCAGGCTAGTCTCGAACTCCCGACCTCAGGTGATCTGCCCACCTCAGCTTCCCAAAGTGCTGGGATTACAGGCATGAGACACCGAGCCCGGCCTACTCACCTCAACATTTACTTCCCAGTTTCAAGCGATTGTCCTGCCTCAGCCTTCCTGAGTAGCTGGAATTACAGGCATGCGCCACCACGTCTAGATAATTTTTGTATTTTTAGTAGAGATGGGGTTTCTCCATGTTGGTCAGGATGGTCTCGAACTCCCGATGTCAGGTGATCCACCTGCCTCAGCCTCCCAAAGTGCTGGGATTACAGGTGTGAGCCACCGCACTCAGCCTCCCTGTTTTCTTTTCTTTTTTTTTTTTTTGAGACGGAGTCTCGCTCTGTCACCCAGGCTGGAGTGCAATGGCATGATCTTGGCTCACTGCAAGCTCCGCCTCCCGGGTTCACGCCATTCTCCTGCCTCAGCCTCTCTGAGTAGCTGGGACTACAGGTGCCCGCCACCACGCCCGGCTGATTTTTTTGTATTTTTAGTAGAGACGGGGTTTCATCGTGGTCTCGATCTCCTGACCTCGTGATCCGCCCGCCTCGGCCTCCCAAAGTGCTGGGATTACAAGCGTGAGCCACCGGGCCCGGCCGCCTCCCTGTTTTCAAGGTCACTAGCTGTGTCTTTATACTTCTGCATTTTATAAATGTTACTGTAATTTTCTTGTGAGGAAGAATTAAATGTTGGGAATCAGTGGCATCAGAACTTGCAAAAGAAGTTTCTTTATCCCAGGTATGTGAAAGAGGCTTCTCTAATTTTCAAGGATAGTTTTGATAAGGCCAACCCTTTCCTTTAGCCCTTCCAGGCCACCATGTAAGAATTCCGGTACACCTTCTCACTCATCTCAGACCTTCTCAGTGTGACTCGGTGAAAATGTCCCCGTTCTGAGGACATCACAGCTAAATCTAAAGCAAGTCATGTCAGTCCCTGGCAGGGAACCTTCCACGGGCTTCCCGTGTTCCCCAGGACAAAAGCCCAACTCCAGGCCAGGCGCGGTGGCTCACGCTTGTAATCCCAGCACTTTGGGAGGCCGAGGTGGGCGGATCACGAGGTCAGGAGATCGAGAGCACGGTGAAACCCCGTCTCTACTAAAAATACAAAGGAAAAAAAATTAGCCGGGCGTGGTGGCGGGCGCCTGTAGTCCCAGCTACTTGGAGAGGCTGAGGCAGGAGAATGGCGTGAACCTGGGAGGCGGAGCTTGCAGTGAGCCGAGATTGCGCCACTGCACTCCAGCCTGGGCGACAGAGCAAGACTCCGTCTCAAAAAAAAAAAAAAAAACAAAAGCCCAACTCCTCACTGTGGCTCCACAGCCCTGTGTCCAGGGCCCCCGCCAGTGTCCAGCCTCCTCCTGGGAGCTTGCCCTCATCTCATGACTCCCTCTGCCCCAGTCACATTTGCTTTTCTCTTTTCCCAAACATCAAAACCCTTCCCGTCTCAGGTCGTTTTCACTGCTCTCACCCTACTTCCCTAAATGCTCACAGCACTGTCCCTTTCTCCTCCTTCAGGTCCTGGCTCAGAAATATCTCCCATGCCCTCCCACCGCCAACTGAACTTCCCTCTGCCCGTCAGTCTCTATCATGTCACTCAGGTTTTATTATCTCTGTGTCAGTCACATCAGAAATGCACTTTTTTTCTTTTTCCAAAGAGTCTCGCTCTGTACTCCAGGCTGTGAGTGCAGTCTTGTGATCTTGGCTCACTGCAACCTCTGTCTCCTGAGTTCAAGCAATTCTTGTGCCTTAGCCTCCCAAGTAGCTGAGATTACAAGTGTGTGCCACCATACTCTGCTAATTTTTGTATTTGTATTTTATTTTATTTTTGAGTCTTACTCTGTTGTCCTGGCTGGAGTCCAGTGGTGCGATCTCGGCTCACTGCAACCTCCACCTTCCAGGTTCAAGCGATCTTCCAACCTCAGCCTCCCGAGTAGCTGGGATTACCAATGCCCACCAAGCCTGGCTACTTTTTGTATTTTTAGTATATATGGGGTTTCACCATGTTGGCCAGGCTGCTGTCGAACTCCTGACCCCAAGTAATCCTCCCACCTCAGCCTTCCAGAGTGCTAGTATTACAGGCATGAACCACCGTGCCTAGCCCCAATTTTTGTGTTTTTAGTACAGACAGGTTTTCACCATGTTGGACAGGCTGGTCTCGAACTCTTGAGCTCTACTCATCCTCCCACCTCAGCTTCCTAAGTAGTGGGACCAGAGACACACAGACATGCACCACCATACCTGGCTAAGTTTTTGTATTTTTGGTAGAGATGGGGTTTCACCGTGTTGCCCAGGCTGGGCTCAAACTCCTGAGCTCAAGTGGTGTACCAACCTTGGCTTCCCAGAGTGGTGGGATGACAGACATGAGCCACCGCACCGAGCCTCTGCATGGGATTTGGTCAGGGCTGGGTCTGTGCCCTCAAAGGGAGCTCATTCCAGCCCAGCTCCCCACTGCTGCAGTGTGTGAGGGCTTCTCCAGGAGGGAAGTGAGAGTTTTCTTATAGAAATTTATCATCCCTGGTGTGGGCAGCAGAGGTGACCATATTTTTTCAGAGTGAGGGCAGCTTTGTATGTGTCATTTTGTTACAGGGAGATGTGTTGATTCTGAGCAATAAACAACGTATTTCTAACATTCAGGATTAACTTCTAAAGACTGTTGGTACGTGAGGAAGAAACCCGGAAGAGGAAGAGGAGAGCAAAGGAGTCAGGGATGGCTCTTCCTCAGGTGAGATGATATTCTCGGGGGATTGTTCTGTCTCCTTCCTTTCAGATACCCTGGGCCTTGGAGTTGGGAATCTTCTCTGAGTCTCAAGTGTCCTGCCTGACAGGTTTGCTCAGACTCAACTCATGCCTTCCCTCGGTCCCTGTCATCTCGCTTAGATTCTATCTCTTGTGACCTAGTGACATGAACTTGGGAAGAGGCTGCACTGGGCATGGTCCTGGGAAGGGCTCACACCCAGACATGGATGGAGACGGGGTGAGGGTCCTGTGGTGTCAGTGCTGTTGGGCAGCAGGGATTGTTCAGGGGCCACATCTGGATGCACTGTCAACTCTCTGTAGACCAGGATTAGAGCAGCTGCCAATGGAAGTCACCTATTAATGTGCACAAAGTATGTGGTAGATTCTAGAAAAAGAGACCAATAAGGGAAAATATTTTCTCCCTAATTTTATAGCACATTTTTAGGTAATTGAGTGAGTTACTGTGTTTCTGACTCGAAAAATCATACTAATTAGAATGGAAAGTTCATAAACAGATATGAATGATACAGGGGTTTTATTCCATCATTATTTAAAGAATATGAAATCAACTTAAATAATAGCAGGAGATTCATTAAACCATTCTTAGCAAATTAAGCTGATGGAGACAGTGGTGTTACTGTGGAGAGGCTTGTGAAACAGGTGTTTTTTGTAATAATTGTTACAATTTTTCTCAAATATGGGAGCAGTACTTCCAGCTGCCAAATTACCCTTTTCCACCAAGATGAGATTCCTCTTCAGTTAAACAAAATTTGCTACTTTATATTTATATATGTATTTTTTTTTTTTTCCGAGACGGAGTCTCACTCTCTTGCCCAGTCTGGAGTGCAGTGGCACGATCTCCGCTCACTGCAAGCTCCGCCTCCCGGGTTCACACCGTTCTCCTGCCTCAGTCTCCCGAGTAGCTGGGACTACGGGCACTCCCCACCACGCCCAGCTAATTTTTGTATTTTTTAGTAGAAACGGGGTTTCACCATGTTAGCCAGGATGGTGTCAATCTCCTGACTTTGTGATCCACCTGCCTCGGCCCCCCAAAGTGCTGGGATTACAGGCATGAGCCACCATGCCTGGCCTACTTTTTGTATTTTTAAAACCTTTATATATATACACACATCCCCATACATATACACACACATATATACATACACATACATATATACACACACATATGTATATATTTTGAAAATCTTTTATATTTTGAATATCTGGGACAAATGACAATGCTTTGTATTAACATGCAGTTTTTTGTGAGTGTGTGTAGGTTTTTTTTTTAACATTTACAAAATAGAATTTTGTACATCGATTAATTTTATTTTCATGTATTTTATTTTATTTTGAGACAGAGTCTTTTTTTTTTTTTTTTTTTTTTTTTAGGCGGAGTCTCGGTCTGTCGCCCAGGCTGGAGTGCAGTGGCGCAATCTCGGCTCACTGCAAGCTCCGCCTCCTGGGTTCACGCCATTCTCCTGCCTCAGCCTCTCCGAGTAGCTGGGACTACAGGCGCCCGCCACCACGCCCGGCTAATTTTTTGTATTTTTAGTAGAGACGGGGTTTCACCGTGGTCTCGATCTCCTGACCTCGTGATCCGCCCGCCTCAGTCTCCCAAAGTGCTGGGATTACAAGCGTGAGCCACCACGCCCGGCCTTGAGACAGAGTCTTGCCTTGTTGCCCAGGCTGGAAGGCCTTGGTGCAATTGCAGCTCACTGAAATCTCCACCATCAAGGTCAAGCCATCTTCCCACCTCAGCCTTCCAAGTAGTTGGGAAAACAGGTGCCTGCCACCATGCCCAGCTAATTATTTATTTCTAACATAAGAAATTCATACTGAGAGAGTATCCTGAGCTCTTCAAAAAATATAATCAAACACCACTGGGAAGACATCATGTGGTGAAAAATCCCTTACTCACATTTGTCAGAACATTCACCACAATTAAATCCATGGTTTCCCCTCTCCTCTTATTTTCTGTAAAGATAAGAACTCCTCCCATAACCATTTGGTTAAAATGTGTTTTTATTTCAGGGTCTATTGACATTCAGGGATGTGGCCATAGAATTCTCTCAGGAGGAGTGGAGATGCCTGGACCCTTCTCAGAGGACTTTATACAGGGACGTGATGCTGGAGAATTATAGGAACCTGGTCTCCCTGGGTGAGGATGACTTCCCTCCAGAAGTGGGGATGTGCCCTTGTGGATCTTTGTATTTTCTCTTGTTGCCTCTTGGGAGCCACATCCTTGCTTGACTAACATGGAAGCCGTATTGAGTTAGAAATGAAAAGCTTCATGATGTAGCATCTGGACTTTTCACTGTCTCCTTTAGATATTCTGCATTCTTCATGATAGCTCAGTGGGGGTTCCAGAAGTAAAGTAGGCATAAAACCTTATGGCAGGCCAGGCATGGTGGCTCACACTTGTCATCACAGCACCTTGGGAGGCTGAGGCATGTGGATCAATTCAGGTCAGGAGTTCGAGACCAGCCTGGCCAACATGGAGAAATCTGGTCTCTACTAAAAACACAAAAATTAGCCGGGCGTGGTGGTGCATGCCTGTAATCCCAGCTCCTAGAAAGTCTGACGAAAGAGAATCGCTTGATCCCGGCAGGCCAAGGTTCCAGTGAGCTGAGAACACACCACTTCACTCCAGCCCAGGCAACAGAGCAAGACTCTGTCTCAAAAAACAAAAAAACAAAACCTTATGGCAGACTTTAAACATATCTAGTTCCCTGTTTGCTTCTCCTGTGCTTTCGATTCTGTATTTCTTGGAAGAAAGCTCGATGTCCACATATTACATGTTACAGTGCTCCCCACGCATTCAGAAGGAGGCAGTCAGTGGAGCAATTAGTGAAATGTTTTCCTAGATCCATCTGTAATGTCTTCTTTCCTACTGAAACATAGGGCTGGGACTCTAGAAAAGCTCCAGCACGTCTTAGTACTTTCTTTTTATAAGCAGGAGTCTCTTGCTGATGTGTTATCTCCATGTTGGAGCAAGAGAAAGGGCCCTGGACTGTGGAGAGTGAAGTGAAAATAGCAAAAAACTCCAGATGGGTGGGAATTTATTACAGGTGTAAACGCAGGTAAGAGCTCAGATGGGGAGAGTGGAAGCTCCACCTTCAAACAGTGTGTGGGGAAACTCTGCAAGTGGGAGAATTCTGTTGGAAAAGGAAAGTTTCAATCCTGATATCTCTGAAATGACATCTTTCTTTGCCTCCGCTTATCCCTCTGCTCTTTCTTTCTTTTTCTTATTTTATGAAAGAGTCTCACTGTGTTGCCCAGGCTACAGTGCAGTGATAAGATCTTGGCTAACAGCAGCCTCCACCTCCCAGGCTCAAAGGATTTTTGTGTCCCAGCTTCCTGGGTAGCTGAGACTGTAGGCGCTCACCACCATGCCCAGCTAATTTTTGTGTTTTTAGTAGAGACAGGGTTTCACCATGTTGGCCAGCCTGGTCTCAAACTCCTGATCTCAAGTGATCCACCTGCCTTGGCTTCCCAAAATGTGGGCCTAAGATTACCTAGGTGCCAAGGCAAGAGATTGAAGGCACAAACTGTTTCAGTATGATAAAGAAAACAGTTACAATAAGAAGAGTCATAATACAAATTAGATATAGAGATGATGGACAATTATCAATCATTATTAATCATTAGCTTTTAATATTACTCTTTGTTACATTACTAATATAACCTAGGAATAACTGGCGGGTATAGGGTCAGGTGCTGAAGGGACATTATGAGAAGTGACCTAGAAGGCAAGAGGTGAGCCCTCTGACATGCCTGCATAAGGGCTGCTTGAGGGCTCCTTGGTCAAGCGGTAACGCCAGTGTCTGGGAAGGCACCCATTACTTCGCAGACCGGGAGTCTCCTTTCCTTGGAGGAGTCAGGGAACACTCTGCTCCACTAGCTTCTTGTGGAAGGCTGGATATCATCCAGGCCTGCCCGCAGTCATCTGGAGGCCTAAACCCCTCCCTGTGGTGCTGTGATTCAATGGTCATGCTCCTTGTCCACTTTCATGCTCCTCCCGTACTCCTGGTTCCTCTTTGAAGTTCATAGTAGACAGCGGTAGAAAAAATAGAGAAAGTCTTAAAGTCTTTGATCTTTCTTAGAAGTGCATAGAAGAGCCGGACGGGGTGGCTCACTCCTGTAATACCAGGACTTTGGGGGGTCTAGGTGGGCGGATCAAGAGGTCAGGAGATAGAGACCATCCTGGCTAACACGGTGAAACCCCGTCTCTACTAAAAATACAAAAACTTAGCCATGCGTGGTGGCGGGCGCCTGTAGTCCCAGCTACTCGGGAGGCTGAGGCAGGAGAATGGCGTGAACCCGGGAGGCGGAGCTTGCAGTGAGCCGAGATCGCACCACTGAACTCCAGCCTCGGCGACAGAGCGAGACTCTGTCTCAAAAAAAAAAGAAAAAAAGAAGTGCATAGAAGAAAACAACGCTGACGTATGCTGCCTTCTCTCTGCATTAGCTACCTAAAAGGCAAGGGCCCCTTGTCCTATGATCACGTGACTTGCGTCACCTTATCAATCACTTAGAAGATTCACCCTCCTTACCCTGCACCCTTGTCTTGTATGCAATAAATATCAGCGCACCCAGCTGTTCGAGGCCACTACCGCTCTCCGAGTCTTGATGGTAGTGGTCCCCCGGGCCCAGCTGCTTTCTCTTTATCTCTTTGCCTTGCGTCTTTATTTATTATAATCTCTCATCTCCGCATAAGAGGAGAACACCTGGCCGGGCGTGGTGGCTCACGCTTGTAATCCCAGCACTTTGGGAGGCCGAGGCGGGTGGATCACGAGGTCAGGAGATCGAGACCACAGTGAAACCCCGTCTCTACTAAAAATACAAAAAAATTAGCCGGGCGTGGTGGCGGGCGCCTGTAGTCCCAGCTACTTGGAGAGGCTGAGGCAGGAGAATGGCGTGAACCCGGGAGGCGGAGCTTGCAGTGAGCCGAGATTGCGCCACTGCACTCCAGCCTGGGCGACAGAAAAAAAAAAAAAAAAAAAAAAAAAAAAAAAAAAAGAGGAGAACACCTGCTAAGCCCATAGGGCTGGACCCTACACCAAAGTGCTGGAATTACAGGCATGAGCCGCCATGCACAACTATTGTTATTATTTTAAACAGTTTTGTCTTTTAGTTCTTTGTAAACATGTAAGTGGTTTAAGCATGATTCCAGTGTGAATGTAACAACTGTGTTAGTGTCCATTTCTTTTATTTTTTTTGAAACGGAGTCTCGCTCTGTCGCCCAGGCTGGAGTGCAGGGGCGCGAAATCGGCTCACTGCAAGCTCCGCCTCCCAGGTTCACGCCATTCTCCTGCCTCAGCCTCCCAAGTACCTGGGACTACAGGCACCCGCCACCGCGCCTAGCTAATTTTTTTGTATTTTTATTAGAGACAGGGTTTCACCATGGTCTCAATCTCCTGATCTCGTGATCCACCCACCTTGGCCTCCCAATGTGCTGGGATTACAGACGTGAGCCACCGCACCCGGCTGTGCCCATTTCTTTCAGTAAACAGAAATGAAGTGTGTTGTATAGATAAAAAGGAATGAGAAAACACTGTACATATATGTTACCAGAAATGCAACATACACAGAAATAATTTCGACAAAAATAAAGTTCTAGAGGAGAAGTAGTTTTGGGAAGTGGTTATTGTTGCAGGTATGTTAAAGATCTTAAAGTTGGCCAGGCGCGGTGGCTCACGCCTGTAATCCCAGCACTTTGGGAGGCCGAGGTGGGTGGATCACCTGAAGTCAGGAGTTCAAGACCAGTCTCAACATGGAGAAAGCCCGTCTCTACTAAAAATACAAAATTAGCCAGGTGTGGTGGCAGGCGCTTGTAATCCCAGCTACTCGCGAGGCTGAGGCAGAATTGCTTGAACCTGGGAGGCAGAGGTTGCAGTGATCCGAGATCGTGCCATTGCACTCCAGTCTGGGCAACAAGAGCGAAACTCCGTCTCAAAAAAAAAAAAAAAAAATCTTAAAGTTATAGCATAATAATGAAACCTAAAATTTTCATAACCTGGCCAGTTGTAGTGGCTCATGCCTATAATCCCAGTAATTTGGGAGGCTGAGGTGGGCAGATCACCTGAGGTCAGGTGTTCAAATCCAACCTGGTTAACATGGTGAAACTTAGTCTCTACTAAAATTACAAAAATTATCCAGGCACGGTGGTAGGTGGCAGTAATCCCAGCTACTCAGGAGGCTGAGGCACGAGAGTCACTTGAACCCAGGAAGTAGAGGTTGCAGTGAGCAGAGATCGCACCATCGCACTCCAGCATGGGAGACAGAGTGAGACTCCATCTCAAAAAAAAAAATAAATAAATAAGTTTCATAATCTGCAAAAAGTACTCTCCTCTAGAATTTTTTTTTTTTTTTAGTTGGAGTCTTACTCTGTAGCCCAGGCTGGAGTGCAGTGGCGTGATCTCAGCTCACTGCAAGCTCCGCCTCCCGGGTTCACACCATTCTCCTGCCTCAGCCTCCCGAGCAGCTGGGACTACAGGCACCCGCCACCATGCCCAGCTATTTTTTTTTTGTATTTTTAGTGGAGATGGGGTTTCTCTGTGTTAGCCAGGATGGTCTCAATCTCCTGACCTCGTGATCCATCCACCTCGGCCTCCCAAAGTGCTGGGATTACAGGCGTGAGCCACTGCGCCTGGCCTTTTTAGAACCTTTTTTATTTTTGTCAGAATTATTTCTGTGTATGTTGCATTTCTGGTAACATATATGTACAGTGTTTCATGCCTTTTTATTTTAAATAATATTATAAAAATTGAGTTCTGAACAAAAGGTACATGTATGCCAGTTTCTGTATCTGTCCTCTTATTAATTAATTAATTTATGTATTTATGAGAGAGAATTTTGCTCTTGTCGCCCATACTGAAGTGCAATGCTGCTATCTTGGCTCACCACAACTTCTACCTCCCAGGTTCAACCAATTCTCGTGCCTCAGCCTCCTGAGTAGCTGGGATTGCAAACATGCGCCACTACACCCAGCTAATTTTGTATTTTTAGTAGAGGAAGGGTTTCTCTTTGTTGGTCATGCTGGTCTCGAACTCCTGACCTCAGGTGATCTGCCTGACTCGTCCTCCCAAAGTGCTGGGATTACAGGCATGAACCACCACGCCTGGCCTATCTTTTTTTTATTTACCTTTACTGGAGAACTTTATATATGTTTGTGAGTTGGAGTTACTTTTTAGCCTTGTTTCATTTCTTTTTTTTTTTTTTTTTTTTTGAGACAAAGTCTCGGTCTGTCACCCAAGCTAAAGTGCAGTCGTGTGATCTCGGCTCACTGCAACCTCCACCTCCCAGGTTCCAACAATTCTCCAGTCTCAGCCCACCAAGTAGCTGGGACTACAGGCGAGTGCCAACACGCTGGGATAATTTTTTTGTATTTTTTAGTAAAGACGGGGTTTCACCTTGTTAGCCAGGATGGTCTCAATCTCCTGACCTCATGAACCTTCTGCCTCAGCCTCTCAAAATGCTGGGATTACTGGTGTGAGCCACCGTGCCCAGCCTGTCTCAAGGTTTTTAAAACATGTTAGTGCTATTAGATGGCTTCAAGTATTGCAAGTTTTACAGTACAGACTCTTAACTTCCTTTGTTTAACAAGATTTGTCAGCTTTTGGTGATGTTGATGATGAGATGCTCCCGTTCCTGTCTCAGCCATTTCACTGTCCTGTCAGAAATGGCTTAGACCGGCCGGCCGCGGTGGCTCACCCCTCTAATCCCAGCACTTTGGGAGGCCGAGGTGGGTAGATCACTTGAGGTCAGTCCTTTGAGACCAGTCTGGCCAACATGGTGAAATCTCAAATGTACTAAATGCTAAAAATGGGCCAGGTGCAGTGCCTCACACCTGTAATCCCAGCACTTTGGGAGGCTGAGACGAGCCAATCACTTGAGGTCAGGAGTTTGAGTCAAGCCTGGCCAACATGGTGAAGCTCCGTCTCTACTAAAAATACAAAAATTAGCTGTACATGGTGGCATGCGCCTGTAATCCCGGCTACTTGGGAGGCTGAGGCAGGAGAATCACTTGAACCCGGGAGGTGGAAGTTGCAGTGAGCCAAGATCACGCCACCGCATTCCAGCCCATAAGACAGATTGAGACTCTGGGCTGAGGAGGGAGAATCACATGAGGTAGGAGAATCCTGCCAGTTCACTCCAGCCTGGGTGACAGAGCGTGACTGGATCTCAAAAACAAACAAAAAGGAAATAGCTGCAGACACAGACATTTATTTCTTATGAATTTGGAAAGTGGGAAATCCAAGAGCAAGGTGCCAGCCAAATTGATTCCTGGTGAGAGCCTTCTTCATGGTTTAGCCCAGCCATCTTCCTGCCATGTCCTGACATGGTGGAAAGAGGAACAGGCAGTGAGCTCTTTAATGTCTCTTCCTAAAGGTACCAGTCACATTAACGAGTTGTAAACACTTATGACCAAATCCTTTCAAAGTCCGCATCTGCGGGAACACCCTATTAGAGAATACCAAATCTACCAAAGCTTATTTGAGAAGTAGTTATTTATCTTATTTTATTTTTTGAGATGGAGTCTCATCCTGTTGCCCAGGCTGGAGTGCAGTGGCATGATCTCAGCTCACTGCAGCCTCTGCCTCCCAGGTTCAAACGATTCCTGCCTCGGCCTCCCAAGTAGTTGGGATTACAGGTACCCTCCACCATGCCCAGCTAATGTTTTTGTATTTTTAGTAGATATGGGGTTGCACCATGTTGTCCAGGCTAGTGTCGAGCTTCTGACCTCGTGATTCACCTGCCTCGGACCCCCAAAGTGCTGGGATTACAGGCATGTGCCACCATGCCCGGACATTAGTCAATTCTTATTCCTTATAGTGCTGTGTATATTTTTGACCTCATACATCAGAAAGTAGTGATCTGAACATGTATTTCAGTTCTTATGTTGTGTACTGGTGGTAAGTACAAGTTGTGGCTTTTTTCTTAATAGGGAATTGTTTACAATTCTGCAGGCTGCATACATGTACTTATTATTTTCTGGCTTGTTTTATCAAGCCAGAAAATATTTATCAATATTTTATTAACTGATTTTTATGACTTTACCTGTGAGTTTTCGGTATGTGATATGCAATATAACCGACACGCTCCACTTGTTAATGTCACAAAGTGTTGCCGGGCACAGTGGCTCATGCCTGTAATCCCAGGACTTCAGGAGGCTGACACATGTGGATCACCTGAGGTCAGGTGTTTGAGACAAGCCTGGCCAATATGGTGAAACCCCATCTCTAGCCGGGCGCGGTGGCTCACGCTTGTAATCCCAGCACTTTCGGAGGCCGAGGCAGGCAGATCACGAGGTCAGGCGATCGAGACCACGGGGAAACTCCGTCTCTACTAAAAATACAAAAAAATCAGCCGGCCTGGTGGCAGGCGCCTGTAGTCCCAGCTACTCGGAGAGGCTGAGGCAGGAGAATGGCGTGAACCCGGGAGGCGGAGCGTGCAGTGAGCCGAGATTGCGCCACTGCACTCCAGCCTGGGCGACAGAGCGAGACTCCTTCTCAAAAAAAAAAAAAAAAAAAAGAAACCCCATCTCTACTAAAAATACAAAAATTAACCGGGCATGATGGTGCATGCCTGTAATCCCAGCTACTCAGGAGGCTGAGAAAAGAGACTTGCTTGAACCCAGGAGGCAGAGGCTGCAGTGAGCCAAGATCGTGCCATTGCACTCTGGCTGGTGACAGAGCGAGACTCCATCTCAAAAAAATAAAAATACAAAACTTTTTTAAAAAGTCACAAAGTGCCTGTTCCACATGGATATAGGTAATTTTGTAACAGTTATTTAGAAAAATATAGTGTTAACATTTTTCTTTTTTGAGATGTAGTCTCACTCTGTCACTCAGGGTGGAGTCCAGTGGCACAATCTCAGCTCACCACAATCTTGGCCTCCCAGGTTCAAGCAATTCTCCTCCCTCAGCCTCCCAAGTAGCTTGGATTACAGGTGCCCACCGCCACACCTGGCTACTTTTTGTATGTTTAGTAGAGAAGGGGTTTTACCATGTTGGCCAGGCTGGTCTTGAACTCCTGACCTCAGGTGATTTGCCTGCCTCGGCCTCCTAAAATACTGGGATTACAGTGTGAACCACTATGCCTTGCCTTGTTTCTTTAGAGACGGAGTCTCAGTTTGTCACCCAGGCTGGAGTGCAGTGGTGCGATGTTGGTGCACTGCAACCTTTGCCTCTTGGCTTAAAGCAATTCTTGTGCATCAGCCACTTGAGTAGCTGGGACTAAAGGCGTGGGCCACCACACCTGCCTAATTTTTGGAATATTTTCTTGTCTTCTCAGTGCTGTGATTCTTTGACAATACAGAATTTCCATTGATTTTGATTATCCTTACAGGAGCTTGTTGTGGATTATTTACAAAAATAGTACCTTGTCTGGTGTTTTAGCATTTATTTGTATACACTAAGTACCCTGTAAATACGAAGAATATATATTTTTCTCTTCTTTGATGTGACAGTGATATGTTTTTTGCAAAGTGTGATACACTTTAGGGTCACAGTAGAAAAATACTCCTTACTTTTTGCCTTACAAATGTTTGTGCCCTGACAGTGTTTTGTCATGATATTGGAAATAGGCTTCCATAAAAATGATTTGAAGCACATGCAATCACCCTTTATTTATTAAAAAATCTGACTCCTTTTGTGTTCCTAAACTTTGAAAATCACGTTTGGGAAGTTTAAAATAGGTATTGTTTTTTGTGTAATATTTACACATTTCAGTATTGTATAACTTCCGTACTTAATTTGAAACCTATTGGTGTTTATATTTTGTAGAGATCTCTTCCAAATGCATGATGAACATGTTCTCATCAACAGGGCAAGGCAATACTGAAGTGATCCACACAGGGACACTGCAAAGACATGCAAGTCATCACACTGGAGATACTTGCTTCCAGGAAATTGAGAAAGATATTCATGACTTTGTGTTCCAGTGGCAAGAAAATGAAACAAATGGCCATGAAGCACCCATGACAGAAATCAAAAAGTTGACGAGTAGTACAGAGCGATATGATCAAAGGCATGCTGGAAACAAGCCTATTAAAGATCAGCTTGGATCAAGCTTTTATGCACATCTGCCTGAACTGCACATATTTCACCCCGAAGGGAAAATTGGTAATCAAGTTGAGAAGGCTATCAAGGATGCTTTCTCAGTTTCAGGATCCCAAAGAACTTCCTGTAGGCCCAAAACCCGTATTTCTAATAAGTATGGGAATAATTTCCTCCAGTCTTCATTACTCACACAAAAATGGGAAGTACACACAAGAGAAAAATCTTTCCAATGTAATGAGAGTGGCAAAGCCTTTAATTCTAGCTCACTGTTAAAAAAACATCAGATAATCCATTTAGGAGACAAACGGTATAAATGTGATGTATGCGGCAAGGTCTTTCATCAGAAGCGATACCTTGCATGCCATAGATGTCATATTGGTGAGAAACCTTACAAGTGTAATGAGTGTGGCAAGACCTTCAGTCACAATTCAGCCCTGTTAGTTCACAAGGCAATTCATACTGGAGAGAAACCTTACAAGTGTAATGAATGTGGCAAGGTTTTTAATCAACAGTCAAACCTTGCACGTCATCATAGACTTCATACTGGAGAGAAACCTTACAAATGTGAAGAATGTGACAAAGTATTCAGTCGCAAATCACATGTTGAAAGACATAGGAGAATTCATACTGGTGAGAAACCATACAAATGTAAGGTTTGTGACAAGGCTTTCAGACGTGATTCACACCTGGCACAACATACTGTAATTCACACTGGAGAGAAACCTTACAAGTGTAATGAGTGTGACAAGACCTTTGTTCAAAATTCATCTCTTGTAATGCATAAGGTCATTCATACTGGAGAGAAACGTTACAAGTGTAATGAATGTGGCAAGGTTTTTAATCACAAATCAAACCTTGCATGTCATCATAGACTTCATACTGGAGAGAAACCTTACAAGTGTAATGATTGTGGCAAGGTTTTTAATCGAAAATCAAACCTTGAACGTCATCATAGACTTCATACTGGAAAGAAATCTTAGAAGTATAATTAATTTGCAAGGTTTTTAGGCAACAATCAAACCTTGCATGTCATCACAGACTTTATACTGGAGAGAAACCTTACAAATGTGAAGAATGTGACAAAAGTTTTCAATTTCAAATCACTCCTTGAAATACATAGGAGAGGCAGGGCGCGGTGGCTCACGCTTGTAATCCCAGCACTTTGGGAGGCCGAGGCGGGCGGATCACGAGGTCAGGAGATCGAGGCCATCCTGGCTAACACAGTGAAAACCCGTCTCTACTAAAAAATACAAAAAATTAGCCGGGCATGTGGCGAGCGCCTGTAGTCCCAGCTACTCGGAGAGGCTGAGGCAGGAGAATGGCGTGAACCCAGGAGGCAGAGCTTGCAGTGAGCCGAGATTGCACCACTGCACTCCAGCCTGGGCGACAGAGCGAGACTCTGTCTCAAAAAAAAAAAAAAGAAAAGAAAAGAAATACATAGGAGAGTTCATACTGGAGAGAAACCATACAAATTTAAGGTTTGTGACAAGGATTTCAGGTGTGATTCACACCTGGCCCAACATAACTGGAATTCACACTGGAAAGGAACTGTGCAAGTGTAATAAGTGTGGCAAAGCCTTTAGTGGTCAGTCAACACTTACTCACCATCAAGCAATCCATGGTACAGAGAAACTTGACTAATGTAATGATTGTCATCAAGTCTTCAGTAATATTACAACCATTGCAAAACATTGGAGAATCCATAATGAAGGAGATCTTGCAAGTGTAATAAATGTGGCAAGTTTTTCAGACATCATTCATACCTTGCAGTTCATTGGCGATCTTATACAGGAGGGAAATCTTACAAATGTGATGATTGTGGCAAGGTCTTCAGTCAAGCTTCATCTTTTGCAAAACGGGAGAATTCATACAGGAGAGAAACCTCACAAATGTGATAATTGTGGCATAGCCTTTACTTCACGTTCACACCACATTAGATATCAGAGGATCCATACTGGACAGAAATCTTACAAACGTCCTATGTGTGGCAAGGTCTTCAGTCCGAGGTTACTCCTTGCAGAATATCATAACGTTCATTTTTGAGGTAATAGTTACAAATGCAATGAGCATAGCAAACCATCAAGGATTAATTGACAGTAGAGTCAATTCAGAATTGACTTGAGTTTGAGTTGACTTAAAACATTCAGTTGAAGAATTAATTGACATTAAAGTGTTTATGTTAAGGGGATGGGCCAGGCGCGTGGCTCACACCTGTAATCCCAGCACTTTAGGAACCCAAGGTGGGTAGATCACTTGAGGTCATGAGTTTGAGACCAGCCTGGCTAACAGACGTGAGTCACTTTTCCCAGCCTGCTTTTTGTTTCTTTTTTTTTTTTTTTTTTTTGAGACAGAGTCTGGCTCTGTCCCCCAGGCTGGAGTGCAGTGGCACAATCTCGGCTCACTGCAAGCTCCGCCTCCCGGGTTCACGCCATTCTCCTGCCTCAGCCTCTCCGAGTAGCTGGGACTACAGGCGCCCGCCACCACGCCTGGCTAATTTTTTTGTATTTTTAGTAGAGACGGGGTTTCACCGTGGTCTCGATCTCCTGACCTCGTGATTCACCCGCCTCGGCCTCCCAAAGTGCTGGGATTACAAGCGTGAGCCACCGCGCCCGGCCCTGCTTTTTGTTTCTTTAACAAAAACCGATAGGGATTTTCATAGGTGTGTTGAATCTGAATCACATTGGCTTATATAATAACTTAACAATATTAATTTTTCCAAACCATCAATATGGGTTGTATCTCTATATGTTTTTAATCATTTTGGTCAATGTTTGTAGATTTCAAGGTATGAAATTCTGTTTTTTTACGTTTATTCCTAAGTATTTCTTACTTTAAGATCTCTAGCAAATGGAAGTGTTTTTTAATTTTCGTTTAAAATTTTTTATTGTTAATTTATGGAAATTCAACTAATTTTTGGTGCTGCTATTGCATTGTGCAAATCCACTGAATGTGTTTATTAGTTCCAGTTGACTCAGGCCCCGCCCACCTCTTGACCTCCCGTCCTGGCCTGACCCAGGCCCCACCCACCTCCTCGGGGGTCTCCCGCGGGTCTGGCTTCTGTACTGTGCTGATTGGCACAGACCCTGAAGCTGATGGCGTGGACTGAAGGTTGCCCCATGGAGTTTGCGCTTCCCAGTTCTCTGGCACTGCTATACTGGGGACGTGGGGGTCCCCACAGACCTGGAAATTCTGGCCCCTCTTTCTCAACTCAGAGCAAATTGAGACGTCTAGGTGAGAGTCTGTGAGTCTCTTCCTTTTGAGTTTAAAGTCGCCCTGAGGCTGGTCCTGTCCCCGTCTTTTCTACAGTGGGGCTGTGCAGACACCTCCTGTCGCGAAACTTTCCTTCTCAAAACCCTTCCGGACCCGTCCTCCCGCCTCGCGCTGTTTCAAGTCCTCACCCGCGAGCTGGACTCTCGCCCTGGGCGCCTCCCAGCCTTGCTCTCATCGGCGCCTGGAGCGCAGCGCTGCAGCCCCAGTCCCGGGAAGGCCGCTTCCTCTGCCCGGTCTTGGGATCCTGCAGACCCCACCCCTGTCCGAAGGCGCCATCGCCCCCCACCTCCCTCCTCGTGCAGGGCCCTGCTTCTCCACAGTTCCAACCCTAGGAAAACGTGCTTCTCCTGGAGGCAACCCTCTTTTTACACCCTCGCCCTGTTCCCTGAAGGCAGGCCTGGAATGTGAAGTTTCCAGGTAGTTGGATATTAAACATAGAATTGAAAAAAAAAAACCCACAAAGTAACAAAAGAATGAAGTGGCGAAAGCAGAACTTTACTCAATGAAAGCACTCCACAGGGTGGGAGTGGGCCCAAGCGAGCGTCTCCAGAGCCCCATTTACAAAGTTTTTGGAGGTTAAAGTATTTTTTTTTTGAGGTCCCTATGGGCTACCCCTTATCTGGATGAAGAATTTGGCCCTTGGCCAACGAAACACTGAGGTACATTGGCCTGAGGCCAGAGCAGATGGGTGCCCTATGCAGATGAAGGGGTGGCCGGTGCTTGGCCGTGCTCACTCCTGGGCTCTTTCTCTTTCCATCTGAGACCTGGTGAAAGGGGGAAGGCGCTAGGGAGAGTAGCATTTGATCCTTCGTTACTTTGGGTGGGAAGATGGGGTTTTTCCTTTTAGTCTGGTTTTGGAAAGTTCGCGTTAATTGGTTTTAGATTTCCTGCCCCTAGACCCAGGACCCATGTGTTTCCTTTTTTTTTTTTTTTTTAATGGAGATGGGGTCTCTGTTGCGCAGGCGGGAGAGCGGTGACAGGATCACAGCTCACTGCAGCGTCAACCTCCTGGGCTCAAGGGATCCTCCCACCTCAGCCTCTAGAGTAGCTGGGACCACAGCCGCGCACCACCACACTGTGCCAATTTTTGTGTTCCTGGTAGAGACCGGGTTTTGCCTTGTTGTCTAGGTTGGGCTCCAACTGCAGGGCTAAAGCGATCCAAGAGCATCAGCCTCCCAAAGTGCTGGGATTACAGTCTTGAGCCACCATGTCCGCCTTATTTCTTAATTTAAAAAAAATGCGGCCGGGCGCAGTGGCTCACGCTTGTAATCCCAGCACTTTGGGAGGCCGAGGCGGGCGGATCACGAGGTCAGGAGATCGAGACCACGGTGAAACCCTGTCTCTACTAAAAATACAAAAAATTAGCCGGGCATGGTGGTGGGCGCCTGTAGTCCCAGCTACTCGGGAGGCTGAGGCAGGAGAATGGCGTGAACCCCGGGGGGCGGAGCCTGCAGTGAGCCGAGATCGCGCCACTGCACTCCAGCCTGGGCGACAGAGCCAGACTCCATCTCAAAAAAAAAAATGCATATATAGGCCGAGCGCAGTGGCTCATCCCAGCACTTTGTGAGGCCGATTCTCCTCTATCCAGGAGACGGGTTTCACCATGTTGCCAGGTTTGTCTCAAACTCCTCGGCTTAACTGATGCGCTTGCTTTGGCCTTCCAAAGTGCTAGGATAACAGGAGTGAGCCACCACACGTGGCCAGTCCTGGAATTTTGTAGGAGGATGACCAGCGCAGCCCGTTGACCCTTCCTGGCCATCACATGAAAATCAGCGACTCCTCCTTCTTACCAAACTCAGAGCTTCTCAGGATAACTTGGTGAAACGTCCCCCGCTGTGACCCTCAGTGAGCCCACCTGTAATATACAGGTGAGGGAGAAGACCAGAAAAGCTCAGTCAGAGTGACACTGACCCCTGAAATGATGGGCACAATGGAGTGTGTGGCTTTTCCTGTAAGAGAGGGTGATGCTTAGTTGTAATTTGAATTTTAAAGGATTCCAGTCCTCTGAAAAACAGGATTAGACTCAAATCACCTTGAACCTTATCATCTCACAGCTTGAACCCACCTACATGGCTCCGTGTCCCCTGCAGGCCTCTCCCCTGAGTTCTACAATCCTGTGTCCAGTTGTCTCCTCAGCTCTCTGCTGGGACATCAAACAGGCATCTCCACCTTCACGTGTCCATAAGTGACTTCCTAAACCCCAAACACATTCCCTTACACTCCTACATGTCTCAGATGAGGGTGACTGTACTTTTGGGGGCTTAGCTGAGGTTGACACCATGTATTTTAAATATGGAAAATAAATTACATTATTTGTAAGGGTTGTAATTTATAATGTAAAGAGAAAATTACATGTATACACGAAAGGAGTGGGAAAGTACATCATTTCCAAATTTATTTTGAGGTGTGGGAGAAAAATGTTTCAAGAGCTCATCCTTAGGGGTCTGGGCTCCCGGGACCCCTCTGACCTCATCTCCTGCCTGTGTCCTCCTCGCTCCCTCTGCTCCAGCCGCGCAGGTTTCTTTCCTTTTTCTGGGACTGGGGTTGCTCCTGTCTCAGGGCCTTCACCTGGGCTGTCCCTCTGCCTAGGACTCTGTGGCCCCTCAGCTGCAAGTGACAAGCAGCCTTTCTTCCCTAAGTCTCTGTTCTGATATTACTTTCTCTATGGAAACCTTTGTGATCTCCCACTGCCCCCTACTTGACATTGCAGCGCCACCTTCACCCCCACCTCTGGTCCATGTTGCCAGTTGTGTGTGGTTCTTTTAGCTCCTTTGCTGTTCACTGGATCCTGGTGACAAGAAATCCCCAGGTGGAGAGCAGAGCCAGAAGGTGGGACTGCTTGGCTGGCGCCCTCTGAGTGGAGCTCAACCCTGACTTCACATTACAGTTCTCGGGCATTTTGCAAATACATCTTTTATTCTGTTTTATCAGAGATTGCTATTATCATAGTATGGGACCCACCCTCAATAATACTTACAGTGGCGCTGGTGATTCTCATCTGTCTCCAGCATGGAACATCAAGGCAGTTTCCTCTATGTTGTGAGCTGAGGTCAGTCTGTGATCCACAGGGAGGTGAGGGGGCTGTGCTCTGCATGGGGTTGGGTTAGGGCCAGATCTGTGCCCTGAAGATCTGTGTCCTGCTGCAGCGTGTGTGTGGACTTTTCCAGGAGGAGAGCAAGATCTGAAAACAGGTCAAAATTACACTTGTAGGTCTTCCTGTGGGACGTTCTTATTTCTGCATAATCTCTGGTGCAGTGGGCAGCAGAGGACTGCCTTTGTCCCTGGTGAGGTCTCCCCTGTGTGTGTGTTTTGTCACAGGAAAGGAGTGAGTGATTTCCATACACTAAATCTCGGCTGGGTGCAGTGGCTCACATCTGTAATCCCGGCTCTTTGGGAGGCTTGGGTGGGCAGATCTCAAGGTCAGGAGATCGAGACCATCCTGGCCAACATGGTAAAACCCCATCTCTAGTAAAAATAGAAAAGTTAGCTGGGCCTGGCAGCGGTTGCCTGTAATCCCAGCTACTTAAGAGGCTGAGGCAGGAGAATCGCTAGAACCAGGGAGGCAGAGGTTGCAGTGAGCTGAGATCATGCCACTGAACCATGTCCTGGTGACAGAGCTAGACTCCATCTCAAAAAAAAAAAAAAAAGAAAAAAGAAAAATTAAATCTCATATTTTTTTTACACACAAGATTGATTTCCAAAGACTCATGCTATGTAAGGAAGCCACCAAGAAGGGCAAAGAAAAGGAGCTAGGGGTGGCTCTTCCTCACGTAAAGTGATATTCCTTGGTGGATTCTTCTGTCTCCTTGTTTTCTGAAATACCAGGTATTGTGGTAGCCAGTCTTCTGTGATTCTGAAGCATCCTACCTCACAAGTTTGCTCACACTCACCCATGCCTTTTCTCAGTCCCTTTCATCTTAAATTCCATCTGCCTCTATTGCCCAGGCTGGAGTTCACTGGAGCAATCTGAGCTCACTGTAACCTCCACCGCCCAGGGTCAAGTGATTCTCATGCATCAGCCTCTCAAATACCTGGGATTACAGGCGTCCGCCACCAGGCTTGGGTAATTTTGTATTTTTTGTAGAGACAGGTTTTCACCATGTTGGCCAGGCTGGTCTCAAGCCCCTGACTTCACATAATCTCCTTGACAGTTTTTCAGTTACCAAGAATCACACACTGGCTGCCTGTGAGAATGGTGACTTCACTCTTTTTTTCTGGACATGGAATTTTGCTCTTGTTGCCCAGGCTGGAGTGCAATGGCATGATCTCCACTCACTGCAAGCTCCACCTCCTGGGTTCCAGTGATTCTCCTGCCTTGGTTTCCCAAGTAGCTGGGATTACAGCCGCCCACCACCGTGCCTGGGAAATTTTTGTATTTTTAGTAGAGATGGGGTGTTTTTAAACTTTGAAGATCACTTTTGGGACGTTTAAAATAACTGTTGCTTTTTGTGTAATATTTACACATTTCAATATTAACTATTATTTACCAACTGTATTTTTTTTTTTTTTGAGATGGAGTCTTGCTCTGTCACCCAGGCTGGAGTGCCATGGCATGATCTCGGCTCACTGCAAGCTCCACCTCCAGGGTTCATGCCGTTCTCCTTCCTTAGCCTCCCAAGTAGCTGGGACTATAGGCACCTATCAGTACACCTGGCTAATTTTTTGTATTTTTAGTACAGATAGGGTTTCACCATGTTAGCCAGGATGGTCTCGATCTCCTGACCTCGTGATCCGCCTGCCTCGGCCTCCCAAAGTGCTGGGACTACAGGCGTGAGCCACTGCTCCCGGCCTACCATCTGTACTTAATTGTAAACCTATTGGTCTTTATATTTTTTAGACAGCTCTTTAAAATCCATGATGGAGTTCTCATCAACAGGGCAAGGCAATACAGAAGGGTTCCACACAGGGACATTGGAAAGACATGAAAGTCATCACATTGGATATCTTCGCTTCCCAGAAATCAAGAAAGATATTTATGACTTTGAGTTTCAGTGGCAAGAAATTGAAAGAAATGGCCAAGAAGCACCCATGACAGAAACCAAAGAGTTGACTGGTAGTCCAGACCAACATGATCAAAGGCATGCTGGAAAGAAGCCTATTAAAAATCAGGTTGGATTAAGCTTTCATTTGTATCTGTCTGAACTGCATGTATTTCAGACTGAACGGAAAATTGGTAATCAAGTGTACCAGTCTATAAATGATGCTTCCTCAGCTTCAACATCCCAAATAATTTGTTGTAGGCTCAAAACCCATATTTCTATTAGGTATGGGAAGAATTCCCTCTATTCTTCATTATTCACACAAATACAAGAAGTACACATGAGGGAAAAACCTTTCCAATGTAATGAGTGTGACAAAACCTTTAATTATAGCTCACATTTAAGGAGACATCACATAACCCATTCAGGAGAGAAACATTATAAATGTGATGTATGTGGCAAAGTGTTTCATCAGAAGCAATACCTTGCATGGTACCATAGCGTTCATACTGGAGAGAAACCTTACAAGTGTAATGAGTATGGCAAGACCTTCAATCAGAAGTCATCCCTTCAGTGTCATCATAGACTTCTTACTGGACAGAAACATTACAAATGTGAAGAATGTGACAAAGTTTACAGTTGAGGATCACAACTTGAAACACACAGCAGAATTCCTACTGGAGAAAAACCATACAAATGTAAGGTTTGTGACAAGGGTTTCTGGGATAATTCGTGCCTTTCACGCCATAAGAGTTCATACTGGAGAGAAACGTTACACATGTAACGAATGTGGCAAGGCTTTTAGTAGAAAAGCAAACCTTGCACATCATACAGACTTCATACTGGAGGGAAATCTTACAAATGTAAGGGCTGTGACAAGGTTTTCCACCATGATTTATGCCTTGCACAACATCAGAGACTTCATACTGGAGAAAATCTTACACATTTCCTGAGTGTGGAAAGACCTTAGCTCAAAATTCAGCCCTTGTAATGCATAAGGCAATTCATACTGGAAAGAAACCTTACACATGTAATAAATGTGGTAAGGTTTTTAGTAGAAAAGCACACCTTGCATGTCATCATAGACTTCATACTAAGGCTTCTAATCAACAATCAAACCTTGCACAATGTCAGAGAGTTTATACTGGAGAGAAACCTTTCAAGTGTAGTGAGTGGGGCAAAGCCTTTAGTGGGAAGTCGTCACTTTTTTATCATCAAGCAACCCATGGTGCAGGGAAACTTTGCAGATGTAATGATTCTCACAAAGTCTTCAGTAATGCTACAACCATTGCAAATCACTGGAGGATCCATAATGAAGAGAGATCTTACAAGTGTAATAAATGTGGTAAAATTTTCAGACATCGATCACACCTTGCAATTTATCAGTGAACTCATGCTGGGGAGAAACCTTACAAATGTCTTGACTGTGGCAAGGTCTTCAGTCAAGCTTCATCCTATGCAAAACAAAAGAGAATTCATGGAGGAGAGAAACCTCAAGTGTGATGATTGCGGCAAAGTCTTGACTTCACGTTCACACAGCATTAGACATCAGAGAATCCATACTGGACAGAAATCTTACAAATGTCATAAGTGTGGCAAGGTCTTCAGTCCGAGGTTAATCCTTGCAGAACATCATAAAATTCATTTTTGAGATAAGTGTTCCAAATACAGTGACTATAGAAGATCATAAAGCTTTAATTGACATTAGAGCCAATTAGGCATTGACTTGAGATTGAATTGACTTAACATTGAGTTTAGGCATTAATTTACATTAAAGTGTTTATGTTAAGAAGATGGGTCCAGGTGGGGTGGCTCATGCCTGTAATCCGAGCACTTTGGGAGGCCAAGGCTGATAGATCACAGCCACACCTGGCTATGAGGGGGTGGAGGTGGCCATCGGCGTGGGACCTGGTTAGAAGGGGCAGGGCCTTGAATAGAATCTGGGCGGGGCAAGAATGAGGAGGCTGCCTGGAGGCCGGGCCAGAGAGTGATCGTCATCTTGAGGGCAAGGTCTGGAAGTGGTGTTTTGAAGGGCAGGGTCTGGAGGGGGCGGGTCCTGGCTTTCGCCTCAGCTGGGCCCCAGGTGTTGCCTGCTGTCATCTTCTTGCCCTGCAGGACTAGATTCTCCGGGTACTAATTGGTGGATAGTTTCTGATGTGCCGTGATATTACCCCTAATATCACAGGGATGCTTCCTGTCCGTTTTAAGCATATATATATACAATTTTTTTTTTTTTAGACGGAGTCTCGCTCTGTCGCCCAGGCTGGAGTGCAGTGGCGCGATCTCGGCTCACTGCAAGCTCCGCCTCCCGGGTTCACGCCATTCTCCTGCCTCAGCCTCCCAAGTAGCTGGGACTACAGGCGCCCGCCACCACACCTGGCTAATTTTTTGTATTTTTAGTAGAGACGGGATTTCACTTTGTTAACCAGGATGGTCTCGATCTCCTGACCTCGTGATCCGCCCGCCTCAGCCCTCTCAAAGTGCTGGGATTACAGGCGTGAGCCACCGCGCCCGGCCCTTAAGTTAATATTTCAAACAATCGAAGGTAAAACAACATATTGTGTTGGGCCACCTGTACTGAACGCTGAATCGTTTTTCCTCTTAAGTTGAAAATGGTTTTAATGCAAAGCGCCTTTTTTGAGCAGGTAGAGTCACGCATCCGGCAGGCAGTGCAAGCTCCTCTCCGTCTGGGGCAGGGTGTGGGGGAGGGGCAGGGACCTCGGTAAAGGGGTGGAGTGGAGCGCTGGTTGCAGCGGGGACTGACAGAATGGCTTATTAAACTAAGCAAGGTCCTGGGTTTGAGTGGATAATGGAAACTGAAAGGTGGTGTGCAAAACTGCCTATTACACCCAGGAGTGGAGGATAATTTCATATTTCATGGAAAGAAAGTCAGGTCCCGGAGCGGTGGCTCACACCTGTAATCCCAGCACTTTGAGAGGCCGAGGCAGGAGGATCGCTTGAGCCCAGGAATTCGAAATCAGCCTGGGCAACATAGTGAGACCTCATCTCTACCAAAAATCAAGAAAACCAGCCAGGGGTGGTAGTCCACACCTGTGGTCCCAGCCGCTCCGGGCGCTGAGGTGGGAGGATCACTTGAGCCAGAAAGTTGGAGGCTGCAGTGAGCTCTGATCTCTCCACCACACTCCAGCCTGGGTGACAAAGCTAGACCCTGTCTCAAACAAGCAAATAAATGAGAGGTATCATTCCTCCTTTAAAAGTAAAGGAAGAGATTTTTCTTTCCTTTTGTCTCTTAGAACATTCAATTAGAAAATTTGTAAATGCATTTTCTCTGTCTTCTGAGGTTTTCTTTTTTAGACGGAGTTTTTCTCTTGTCACCCAGCTTGAGTGCAAGGCGCGATCTCTCCTCACCACAACCTCTGTCTCCCGAGTTCAAGTGATTCTCCTGCCTCAGCTTCCCGAGTAGCTGGGATTACAGGCATGAGCCACCATGCCTGGCTAACTTTGTTTTTTTTAAGAAACTAAACCTTTTTTCAGCTTAATGACCCAGGGATGTATTTCTGAAGGACTTGGGAGCCCTCTTTGAAAGGCAAACAACAAGGGAGACAGTACTTGTATCTCAGTAGGAAATTAAATAATTCAAACATCAAATAACTTCAATTTAAGGCTATGGACCTTGAGATAATACTGAGCCTTGAGAGGAATGTGGTCATGCAACTCGAGTCCAGTGGAACGCAGGCGCAACTTCTAAGAGTTTTTCTGTAAGTAATTAAGAAGTCTAAGTAGCCCCAGAGATAAGACCTCCTCGGATCATTGTCCCTTCTTATGTAGTGATAAAGTAACCTTCCTTGAAGTGTATCAATCCGTAATCAATCAAGTTGCTGCACCCTATGCACTGGCCTTGAATAAAAAATGTGATTCTGCTAAAGCTTCTCTGTCTTTCCCCGTGTGTGAAACCTTAACGTCTCTACTTTGGAACGCTGATCCCATTCATTTAGAGTTGATGTTTCCACGTGGCTATTTCCAAGATTTGCCTTCAAATAAATTCTGTATTTAATCATATATTCTAAATTTTATTATTTATTGCTGACATCAGCTTCTGTCGGATTGTAGGAGCCTCACCAGAGAGGGCACCTGTCGCCATGTTGTGAAACTCACACTTGCCAAAACTTATGGGTTAGGGTTTCTCCCCCCCCCTCAGGATGACGCTAGTTAGCTGACACAGATGGTCACCTCCATTACCAAGTAGAGCCAGGATGAACTATGTGTGACCAAGGGTGTTGTCAAGTCCTCTTCCCTGAGGACTGATTAGTGTTTATCTTGAAAACACGTACTTAATGGGTTGTATAGAACACTGAAGTTTCTTTCTCTCTTTTCAACCTCTTAGCTGTTTGCCTCTATTTCCCATCACATTCTGGTCTAAGGCTTATTTATTAATAAAATAGTTTTTATTTCTTTATTATCGTCGTGGAGATGATTTTTCATTTGGGGGGAGATCATTTTGTTTTCAAGTATATTGTCTCAACATTTAAATAGTAAAGAGTATTTCTTGGGCCAGGCATGGTGGCTCACGCATGTAATCATGGCACTCTGGGAGGCCAAGGCAGGCGGATCACTTCAAGCCAGGGGTTTGAGACCGGCCTGGCCAACATGGTGAAACCCCATCTCTACCAATTATACAAAAATTAGCCGGACATGGTGGCGCGCTTGTAATGCCAGCTATTCCGGAGGCTGAGGCAGGAGAATCACTTCAACACAGGGTGTACAGGCTGCACTGAGCCGAGACCTTGCCACTACACTCCAGCCTGGACGACAGAGAAATACTCTGTCTTAAAAAAAAAAAAAAAAGGAAATTAAAAAAAGAAATAGATCTCCTCCACAAATGTGCTGGGACAACTACCTGGATATTCACATGAAAAAGAATAACGTTGGATCCCTACGTTACACAATCAAAATTTTATTTTAAAAAGCTAGAGAACGAGGACGGCAGCCCTGCGGGAGGGGGCGTTACTTTGTTGCCCAGGCTGGTCTGGAACCCCAGGCTCAGCGACCCTCCCGCTGCTGCTTCCTGAGTAGCTGGGACCTCAGGGTCCCTCCCCAGTGCCCGCATCCCTGCTGTGTTTAAGCAGCAGGTGGTGACCTCACTCTTCCCTGGCCTGAGCACTCCGTCCCGCATCCCAGGCAGAGGCCCTGGTGAAGTCTCTGCAGCTGAGCACAGGGTGGACTCTTCCCCCACCGCCGACCCGCCACCCCCCCCACCCCCCCCACCCCGAGTGAATGGAGAATAGAAAGGGAGAGGATTTCTATTCTGTTCTGTGGGCCGTCAGCATGAAATCGTAGTTCTGCCCAGGCAGGACTTTGCATTTCACATTCTAGTTTGCATCCCCGTTCCAGACAATTCCAGGGCTTTTGAATCATGCCTCAGCCTTCCTGGCCGGTCTCCCTTCCAAAACCCGAAAAACAGAGGCGCTGGGCTCAAGACTGACTCATAGTGTCCCGCCCCCGCCCCGTCCTCTGCCGGTTCTAAAGGGCAACGACTCTCCTCCTCGCGCCCCGCTTAGGCCTGCCCAGGCCCCGCCCACCTCCTCGTGGACCCCGCCCAGGCCTGGTTTCTGTCCTGCGCGCGCAGATTCGCGCAAACCTGGAAGCGGAGAGAGTGGAGTGAAGGTCCCGCAGCAGCGCGTGAGTTTCTCTCTGTCTTATATTAAGTCTGTGCGTCCCAGGTCCCCGGCGCTTCTGTACCTGGGACGTGGGGTCCCCACAGACCTGGAAATTCTCGCCCCTCTTCCTTCACCCAGAGCAAATTGAGACGTCCCTTTGAGAGTCCGGGTTTCGCTTCCTTTTGGGTTTAAAATCGCCTTGAAGCTGGTGCGGTGTCTGGTCTTGCTCCTATAGGGCAATGTATACACTTTCTATTGCATAGTTTTCCTGCTCAAAACCTTTTTCTAACTCCTCCCGCCCCGCACTTTTTCAAGTCCTTACAGGTGAGGTGAATTCCCTCCCTGGGCCCCTCCCACCCTCGCCTTCGACGGCCCCTCAGGTGCAGCGCCGCGCCCCCAGTCCCGCGGAGGCTGCGTCCTCTGCCTCGTCCTGAGGTCCAGCAGACCCCACCATTGTCTTAAGGCGCCATCGCCCCCCACCTTCCTCCTCGTGCCGGGTCCTGCTTCTCCCCAGGTCTCCTCTCCGCCGTCACCGCTTCCCCTGAGCCCGCGTTGGGCAGGTGCCCGGGGCCTGTCCTGTGACACGGGGTGTTCTTGCCTGCCCAGCTCCAGCCCCTGGAAAATGAGCTCCCCCGGGGTGCAGGCGTCTTACTCCAAACCCTTCTGTAATTGTATGGGCCAAAGGGAT
This sequence comes from Hylobates moloch, assembly GCF_009828535.3. Lineage (NCBI taxonomy): Eukaryota > Metazoa > Chordata > Mammalia > Primates > Hylobatidae > Hylobates > Hylobates moloch. Next base: position 33,083,800 of record NW_026652287.1, on the reverse strand, counting down.
CAGGAGAGAGAGAGCAGTAGAAAACCTGAGATAAGAAAAGAAAGCAGGAGAAAAGCAACTGGAGAAATGTAGAGAAAAGCTAGATGTACAGAGAGATGAAGAAGAGCAAGGAAGGGAGGTGGCAGCAAAGAGGGAGGCTCATCAGAGTGAGGGAGAGGAGGAGGGATTTGGAGCCAGGGCAGACAGAGCAGAGTGGTGCTGGTGGCAAGAACAGAGGGAGAACCACAGCAGGGAGGACTACTGTGGGTCTAGAGTGCCATAAAGTGTGGACAGGGGGTTATAACAGGGAAGAGAGAATGTAACAGGGAGAGCAGAGGAGGCGCAGAGATGAGAGAAGAGGCGGAAATCTATGGAGATTGAGGACAATCCAAAGGTTGTGGGAGAAGGAGCAATAAGAGGTTAAATAAGTTGCGAGGATGGAGCAGAAGAGGCGGAAGAGAAGGAATAAAGGGAAGAAGGGGATAAACAGCAGGAGAGGAGAGGGGCAAAAATGAGGCACAGAAGCCCAGGAAAAAAGAGATATGTACAGAATTAGCGAGGGAAGCACAGTAATGAAGACAGGGGGGCTGGGCGCAGTGGCTCACGCCTGTAATCCCAGCACTGTGGGAGACTGAGACAAGGGGATTGCTTGAGTACAGGAGTTCGAGCACAGCCTGGGCAACATAATGAGACCCCCCCCATCTCTGACCAAAAAAAAAAAAAAAATTAACCGGGCGTGATGATGCGCACCTGTACTCCCAGCTACTCTGGAGGCCGATGTAGGAGGATCACTTGAGCCCAGGAGTCCCAGGCTGCAGTGAGCCGAGATCATGCCACTGCACTGCAGCCTGGTCAACAGAGTGAGACACTGTCTCAAAAGAAAAAAAGCGGGGGACTTTGGGTACAGATGAGTAGGTTAGTTCATTGGATATTATTAGTCGTGACATGTTGACTTCTTTGTATATAATCTAATAACTTAAAGCTTGTTTAAATTATACAGATGAGGTTGAGAATTTTTAAACTCCTGTCTATGAGACATGTACATTCTGCAAATCTTAGCATTAGAGGTTAGCTTCCACTTGAAATCCCTATTCAGCCAAACAGCAGTGACTTATTCAGTTGTGAGTCACTCTCTTGCCTTTTCCCAGAGTTGGGTAGGAAGTGGAGCAGTGAAGTGGGGAAAAAAAAATGGTGTTATTATATAATATTTTTAATTTAATTAATTAATATTTGGGACAGGCTCTGGCTCTTATCGCCCAGGCTCATGACTGTAATCCCAGCACTTTGGGTGAGGCTAGTGGATCACTTCAGGTTCGGAGTTTGAGACCAGCCTGGCCAAAATAACGAACCTCCGTCTCTACTAAAAATACAAAAATTAGCCCGGCATGGTGGTACTCGCCTGAAATCCCAGATATTAGAAAGGCTGAGGAAAAAGAATCGCTTGAGCCCGGGAGGGGAAAGTTGCAGTGAGCCAAGAGCCTGCCACTGCACTCCAGCCCAGGTGACAGTGCGAGACTGTTTCAGAAAGCAAAACAAAACCTTCTGGCTGACTTTAAAGATAATCCAGTTCTGGCCAGGCGCGATGGCTCACGCCTGTAATCCCAGCACTATGGGAGGCCGAGGCAGGCGGATCACCAGAGGTCGGGAGTTCCAGAACAGCCTGACCAACAGGGAGAAACCTTGTTTCTACTAAAAATACAAAATTAGCCAGGGGTGGTGGGGCATGACTGTAATCCCAGCTACTCGAGAGGCTGAGGCGAGAAGTCGCTTGAACCCGGGAGGCGGAGGTTGCGGTGGGTTGAGATCGCGCCATTGCACTCCACCTTGGGCAACAAGAGCGAAACTCCGTCTAAAAAAAACCAAAAAGATATCTGTTTCCATGTTTGCTACTCTTGTGTTTTTGATTCAATAGTTCTTGGAAGAGAGCTTGATGTCCACATATTACATATTACTATTCTCCCTAAGCATTCAGAAGGAGGCAGTCAGTGGAGGAATTTGTGAAATATTTTCCTAGATCCATCTGTAATATTTTCTTTCTTACTAAAACATAGGGCTGCAGCTCTAGAAAACTCCAGCATGTCATCTTCCTTTTTTTTTTTTAATTTATTATAAGCAGGAGTCTTTCTGACCTGTTATCTCCATGTTGGAGCAAGGGAAAGAGCCCAGGACTGTGCAGAGTGAAGTGAAAATAACAAAAAAAAATACAGACGGGTGGGAATGTATTACGGGTGTAAACACAGATAAGAGCTCAGATGGGCAGAGTGGAAGCTCCACCTTCAAATCTCTTTGCAAGTGGGAGAATTCTGAGGGAAAAGTTTAAATCCTGAGATCTCTGAGTGGACATCTTTCTTTGCCCCCTCTTATGTCTCTGTTTTGTATTTTATTTTTTTATTTTATTTTATTTTATTTTATTTTATTTATTTTATTTTATTTTATTTTATATTTTATTTTATTTTATTATTTTATTTTATTTTATTTTATGTATTTTTTGAGACAGCGTCTCACTCTGTTGCCCAGACTGGAGTGCAGTGGCACAATAGCTCACTATGACCTCCGCCACCTGGGTTCAAGTGATTCTCCTGCGTCAGCCTCCCAAGTAGCTGGAACTACAGGCATGCATCACCACCACACCAGGCTAATTTCTGTATTTTTAGTAGAGATGGGGTTGCGCCATGTTGTCCCGGCTGGTCTTGAACTCCTGACCTGCCCGCCTCGGCCTCCCAAAGTGCTGAAATTACAAGTGTGAGCCACCACGCCAGGCCCCTCTGCTCCTTAGATGTGTAGTAGTTTGATTTTTTTGTCCTCTAGTGATGCTGCAGCTCAGAGACAAAGGCAGAGTCTTTATCCTGATGGGCAATAGCTTGTCATCTGGCTTCTGTGACCTCATTGGTTTCTTGACTCTGGCACAGGGAAGGCTGTGTCAAAGGGGTTTCTTTTCCCTGTGATCTCTCCTTCTGTACTTGACTCCTTCTGAGGCTCCGTTCTCTGTCCCTATAGAGCAGATCTGAGGCCTCCATACACCTACCCCTTGACCTACCAGGTTCCATCCCATTTCCTGTACTTGGAACACCTAACCAGGAGATCAGAAAACCTGAGCCGCTCCTCCTTTGTGACTGGGGCCCGGGATACTACACGGAGCCCTCTCTGTTCAAATAGTTGGCTTGCCTATTTGAAGTAGGAAAAAAGGCCGTGCACGGTGGCTCGTGCTTGTAATCCCATCATTTTGAGAGGCTGAGGAGGGCGGATCACTTGAGGTCGGGAGTTGGAGACCAGCCTGGCCAACACGGTGAAACTCCATCTCTACTAAAAATACCAAAAGTAGCCAGGCGTGGTGGTGGGTTCCTGTAATACCAGCTACTGGGGAGACTGAGGCAGAAGAATCTCTTGAACCTGGGAGGTGAATTTTGCAGTGAGCCGAAATTCCAACACTGCACTTTAGCCTGGGCGACAAAGCGAGACTCTGTCCCCCTGCCAAAAAAAAAAAAAAGAAATACGAAAAAAAAAAAAGGGTTTTTCCTACGCTCTCATGCCACTGAGCACAGAATGTGTCAGTTCTCATCACCAAAATTTGTGGGTTTCTCCCCAACCACATCTTGGAGCGCGATGGTGTGATCTCGGCTCACCACAACCCCTGTTTCCTGGGTTGAGACGATTCTCCTGCCTCAGCCTCCTGAGTATCTGGCAAAAGAGCAAGACCTCATCTCAAAATAAAATAAAACAGAACAAAATTACTCAAAGTACAAAAGGTTAATCAGAGACTCAAAGAAAGCAACCATTTTTCTCTTATTTACCTATGTCCTGGAATCCACCGCCCCCTCCCCCCCGCTTTGAGTTGTTCCACCTTTCCCGACTTAACCAATGTACATCTGACACTTATTGATATGTCATGACTCCCTAAAATGTAAACTCTACCTAGACCATATTGCGCACATGCCATTAGGACCTCTTGAGCCTGCGTCGTGGGCATGCTCTTAACCTTGGCAAGATAAACTTTCTAAACTGATTGAGACTTGTCTCGGATACTTGGTTCACAAACTTTTTAAAGTCCCAGGTAATTTATTTTAGCAGCTATAAGAAAAATCTGGGCTGGCACGGTGGCTCATGCCTGTAATCCCAGCGCCTTGGGTGGCCAATGTGGGCGGATCACAAGGTCAGGAGTTCGAGATCATCCTGGGCAACATAGTGAAACCTTGTCTTTAGTAAAAACACAAAAATTAGCGGGCGTCTTGGCCCGTGCCTGTAATCCCTGCTACTCCGGAGGCTGAGGCTGGAGAATCGCTTGATCCAGGGAGTCGTGGGTTGCAGTGAGCCGAGATTGTGCGACTTCACTCTAGCCTGGTGACAGAGCAAGACTCTGTCCAAAAAAAAAAAAAAACAAGGAAAGAAAAAGCTGGTTTCAGGTTACAACAGGAAGTTTCAGCAGCCATACTTCAGAGAATCACATTCTTGAAGCAATGTTTGTGTCCTGAGTTCATTTTTCATCTCTCCTCTTGACTTTGGTTTAGTTGTGAAGCAGCCTCATTTTCTGGGGTAATACCTGAGGTTCGTTGTCTCATGGCCACGGAAATCAAGGACGTGGACACCCAAGAGTGGCTTTAAGAGTGGAAGTTCAACAGGTGAAAGAAAGTCAATAGCTCTTTGCTACAGAGAGGGGTCCTTGAAAAATGGTTTGCAGATTCGTGGTAAAATGTAGGGGTTTTATAGATGAGCTGGTGGGCAGGCAGTGTCTTATCTACATAGGACCAGATGTGACATTTGCATACGGCATGAATTTCTGGCAGCCCCCTCGCCGATCTTTTATTATGCATGTTCTTTGCCTGAGCTGTGCCACGTTTCCCATTTCTTTCTTACCGTACATGGGCTAACAAAAAAGGAAAGACGGAGCTTCCATGGTGGACATGCCTAGCCCCAAGGTAGCCCCTTTTCTTTTTTTTTTTTTTTTTTTTTTTTGAGACGGAGTCTCGCTCTATCGCCCAGGCTGGAGTGCAGTGGCGCAATCTCGGCTCACTGCAAGCTCCGCCTCCCGGGTTCACGCCATTCTCCTGCCTCAGCCTCTCCGAGTAGCTGGGACTACAGGCGCCCGCCACCACGCCCGGCTAATTTTTTTGTATTTTTAGTAGAGACGGGGTTTCACCGTGGTCTCGATCTCCCGACCTCGTGATCCGCCCGCCTCAGCCTCCCAAAGTGCTGGGATTACAAGCGTGAGCCACCGCGCCCGGCCGGTAGCCCCTTTTCTATTGGTGCAGCTGCTGACTTTCCCCTGTGCAAGCTTCCAGCTTGCTTACCTATGTTTGCAGATCAATTTTTCAGGCTGCTCTTTGTTAGAACAAAATGATATTTTGGGCAGCTTTTTGTTAGAAGGGAAGTTCTGCAGAGAAGTTTTTGCCCTTACTATCTGCCTAAATAATTTCTTTTTACCTCCTGTATAAGTTGGATATGGCAAGAGTGACCCAAGTGATAGGATGAACTTCTATCACGGCAGAATTTTAAATTCACTTTATGTGCATTCTGAAAGTAACTAGAAAAGATACTTTTTATTTGCAAATTATAAGGTTTTTGTTTGTTTGTTGTTTTTTGAGACAATCTCACTGTGTCACCCAGGCTGGAGTGCAGTGGTGTGATCTTGACTCACTGCCACCTCCGCCTCCCAGGTTCAAGCAATTTTCCTGCCTCAACCTCCTGAGTAGCTGGGATTACAGGTGTGCACCACCATGCCCGGCTAATTTTTGTATTTTTAGTAGAAACGTCATTTCGCTATGTTGGCCAGGCTGGTCTTGAACTCCCGTCCTCAAGTGATCTGCCTGTCTCAGCCTTCCAAAGTGCTGGGATTACAGGCATGAGCCACCACGCCTGGCCGATTATAAGGTATTTTATTTTTATTATAATTTTTTTTTTGAGATGGAGTCTCAGTCTGTCACCCAGGCTGGAGTGCGGTAGCATGATCTTGCCTCACTGCAACCTGCTTCTCCTGGGTTCAAGCAATTCTTCTGCTTCAGCCTCCCGAATAGCTGGGATTAGAGGCATGCGCCATTACTCCCAGCTAACTTTTTTTTGTATTTTTAGTAGAGATGGGATTTCACCATATTGACCAGTCTAGTCTTTAACTCCTGACCTGGTGATCCACCTGCCTCGGCCTCCCAAAATGCTGGGATTACAGGCGTGAGTCACCACGACCGGCCCTATAAGTTATTTTATACCTTTTCTTTGTTTTATCTTTCTGTCAGGTGTGGTAAGAAAACCTGTAACACAGACAGCCTTTAGAATATATTTGGATTTATTGTGGAGTCCTAATTAGGGAAAAGGAGTCTGGCTAGTGGGAACAGGGGGAAAGCAAAGAGATAAGGCAAATAAGCTATTTTATTTATTTATTTATTTATTTATTTATTTATTTATTTATTTATTTATTTATTTATTTTGAGACGGAGTCTGGCTCTGTCCCCCAGGCTGGAGTGCAGTGGCACCATCTCGGCTCACTGCAAGCTCCGCCTCCCGGGTTCACGCCATTCTCCTGCCTCAGCCTCCCGAGTAGCTGGGACTACAGGCGCCCGCCACCATGCCCTGCTAATTTTTTTGTATTTTTAGTAGAGACAGGGTTTCACTATGTTGGCCAGGATGGTCTCGAACTCCTGACCTCGTGATCTGCCCACCTCGGCCTCCCAAAGTGCTAGGATTACAGGCTTGAGCCACCGCGCCCAGCCAAATAAGCTATTTTACAAATGAAACATTGAGCTGCCGTATCAAAGCCTAGTGCTGGGTATGTATACCCAGCACTAGGCTAAATACAAGAAATAAAAGAAATCAGTATATCAAAAAATAAATCAGTATATGAAAAAGATCTCTGCATTACCATGTCTGTGCACTCCTGTTCACAATAGCCAAGATTTGGAAGCAATCTAAGGGTCCACCAACAGATAAATGAACAAAAAAAAGTGGTACTTATACACAATGAAGTAATATTCAGCCATCAAAAAGTATGGCATCCTGTCATTTGCAACATGGATGCAACTGGAGATACATATATATGTATATATTTTTGCTGAGACAGAGTCTCACGTGTCACCTAAGCTAGAGTGCAGTGGTGCAATCTCGGATCCCTGCAACCTCTGCCTCCTGGGTTCAAGCGATTCTCCTACCTCAGCCTCCCGAGTAGCAGACTACAATCGTGCACAACCACGCCCAGCTAAATTTTGTGTTATTTTTATTCGTATTCCCCATATTTACTTTTATTTCACAGTACTTTTTATATCCTTACTATATGTGTATTTTTACTTTAAATTAAAATGCATGCCATGTGTTCATTTGGGACATAAGAGAAAGGCATTTAGAATACAAGTCACACTTATCAATAGGGATGCAGGTTTGTCAGAGTGTGAAACTGCACTGCTATGGGATTTTCATCATGTTCATATAAGTATCCTAAGGCTGACTGCAGAGAGGATAACTGAAGTGGAAGGTGATTGTATGTTCTCAACTTGTATGATGTTTAATTCCATCATAAAAAAAATTGTAGGCTGGGCGCGGTGGCTCATGCCTGTAATCCCAGCACTTTGGGAGGCCGAGGCGGGCGGATCACGAGGTCAGGAGATCGAGACCATCCTGGCTAACACAGTGAAACCCCGTCTCTACTAAAAATACAAAAAAATTAGCCGGGCGTGGTGGCGGGCACCTGTAGTCCAGCTACTCGGGTGGCTGAGGCAGGAGAATGGTGTGAACCCGGGAGGCGGAGCTTGCAGTGAGCCAGAGCTTGCAGTGAGCTGAGATCGTGCCACTGCACTCCAGCCTGGGCAACAAAGCGAGACTCCGTCTAAGAAAAAAAAAAAATTGTAGCTCCTTCAGCCTTAGCAATCTGATGGTGCATTGTTTGTGTTTAGACATGAAGGATCTTATAGAGGTGAGATAAAGCTATGCAGATAGATGGAACATAATTAACTCAGTTATAAAAAATTAAATGTTATTAACACATGAGATCTGTGATACATTCTAAATAAAACAATAGAAAATGTAGCCTGGCCAACACAGTGAAACCCCATCTCTACCAAAAAATACAAAAATTAGCCGAGCATGGTGGTGGTGTGCCTGTAGTCCCATATACTAAGGAGGCTGAGGCAGGAGAATTGCTTGAACCCGGGAGGCGGAGGTTGCAGTGAGCCATGATCACTCCATTGCACTCCAGCCTGGGTGACAGAGTGAGACATTGTCTCAAAAGACAAACAATAGAAGATGTAATGCTGACAGTTTAATGGGATTCCTAATCAAGGACATGCTATTGTGGGTTTTTTTTTTTAAAAATAATTAAACTCTCCTCTTTGGACCAGGTACAGTGGCTCACACCTGTAAGCCCAGCACTTTTGGGAGGCCAAGCAGAAGGATCACTTGAGCTCAGCAGCTCAAAACCAGCCTGGGACATATAGTGAAACCCCGTCTCTACAAATAGAAAAAAAAAAAAAAAAGCTAAAAAACCCTCTTCCCTGTGGTAACTGTTCTTTTCAATTTCAAGATTAAGAGCAATTTTTCCTCAATCTTGCTACACGACAGCTACTGCCATTCAATGGAGACGTGGCTAACACGTCCCTTGCATTACCTCTACCGTATATGTAATCACTTCCTATTAACGTATTAATCTCCTCCAATAAAAACTGCAGTCTCGGCCGCGCGCGGTGGCTCACGCTTGTAATCCCAGCACTTTGGGAGGCTGAGGCGGGCGGATCACAAGGTCAGGAGATCGAGACCACGGTGAAACCCCGTCTCTACTAAAAATACAAAAAAATTAGCCGGGCGTGGTGGCGGGCGCCTGTAGTCCCAGCTACTCGGAGAGGCTGAGGCAGGAGAATGGCGTGAACCCGGGAGGCGGAGCTTGCAGTGAGCCGAGACTGCGCCACTGCACTCCAGCCTGGGTGACAAAGCGAGACTCCGTCTCAAAAAACAAACAAACAAACAAAAAACTGCAGTCTCTTAAGGTCTTGGACTGCTCTATTTCATGATTGGTTAGTAGAGCATTTCTTTCCTGTAATCCACACTGGCCCTGTCCGTGAAGAATGCCCTGTATGCAATAATATGACTGATATCACAGCTTTACATTATTCTCAGCCCCTTACAAATCTTAATTCAGCCATTTTTTTCCTTTTTTTTTTTTTTTTCTTTTTGAGACAGAGTCTCACTCTGTCATCCAGGCTGGAGTGAAGAAGCACAATCTAGACTCACTGCAACTTCCTCCTCATGGGTTCTAGTTGATTCTCCTGCCTCAGCCTCTCTTGTAGCTGGGATTACAAGCGTGCGTCACCACGCCCGGCACATTTTTGTATTTTTATAGTAGAGATGCGGTTTCACTTTGTTGCCCAAGCTGGTCTCGAACTCCTGATCTCAGGTGATATACCTGCCTCGGCCTCCCAAAGTGTTGAGATTACAGGCGTGAGCCACAATGCCTGGCCCATTCTGGTTTTTGAGGAGCGTCACAGAAGCACGTACGTAGGCAACAATCTCTGGTTCTGTTTCCTTTGCTGTGTGTGTGTGTGTGTGCGTGCGTGTGTGTGTTTGAGATGGAATCTCGCCCGTCGCCCAGGCTGGAGTGCAGTGGCACGATCTCAGCTCACTGCAAGCTCCGCCTCCCAGATTCAAGCAATTCTCCTGCCTCCATCTCCTGAGTAGCTGGGATTACAGGTGCCAGCCACAGTGTCTGGCTAATTTTTATATTTTTAGTAAAGATGGGGTTTCACCATGCTGGCCAGGCTGGTCTCGAACTCCTGACCTCAAATGATCCACCCATCTCAGCCTCCCAAAGTGCTGGGATTAGCCAATATTCAGCCAGTAATTAATTTCAAAAGATAGCGTCCCTGTTTCACAGGAACATGGAGGGAAATGATCTCACCTAATGAAGTAGGCCACTGTTTCCTATTCCTGCCTATAGATCATGTAATGACAAAGACATCATAAAAAAAGTTCAAATGTCAGCTTGAAAGTCAACGTTGGTAAAGACGTCTTTCTCCTTCAATAATGTAATAAATTATTTTATGACCTGAAGGTAACTGGCCATTTCCAAATGTCCTTGAGACTTTGATATATGTCATGACTTTCAACATATTTTGAATTGTAATTATTCTGCAGAATGTAATACAAAAGATTAATGGTAGGGAATTAGACTTACTATTGGCTGGGCACAGTGGCTGATGCCTGTAATTCCAGCACTCTGGGAGGCCGAGGCAGGCGGATCACGAGGTCAGGAGATCGAGACCATCCTGGCTAACACGGTGAAACCCTGTTTCTACTAAAAATACAAAAAATTAGCTGGGCATTGTGGCGGGCGCCTGTAATCCCAGCTACTTGGGAGGCTGAGGCAGGAGAATGGCATGAACCTGGGAGGCAGAGCTTGCAGTGAGCCGAGATCGTGCTACTGCACCCCAGTCTGGGTGACAGAGTGAGAGTCCGTCTCAAAAAAAAAAAAAAAAAAAAGAGAATTAGACTTCCTGTGAGCTCTCAGATGGATTATAGTTTGCAAATAATTTACCATATCATTACATTTGTAAGGGCTTGTTCCACTATAAATTTTTTTTTTTTGAGATGGAGTCTCACTCCGTTGCCCAGGCTGAAGTTCAGTGGCAGGATCTTGGTCACTGCAGCCTCCGCCTCCCAGGTTCAAGTGATTCTCCTGCCTCAGCCTCCCAAGTAGCCGGGATTACAGGTGCGCACTACCACACCTGGGTAATTTTTGTATTTTTAGTAGAGACGGGGTTTCACCATGTTGGTCAGGCTGGTCTCAAACTCCTGACCTCATGGTCCACCCACCTCGGCCTCCCAATGTGCTGGGATTACAGGCATGAGCCACCGTGCCCAGCCTCCACTATGATTTTTTTTTTTTTTTTGAGACAGAGTCTCGCTCTGTCAACCAGGCTGGAGTGTAGTGGTGTGATCTCAGTTCACTGCAACCTCTGCCTGCCGGGTTCAAGCGACTCTCCTGCCTCAGCCTCCCAAGCAGCTTGGACTACAGGCGTGTGCCACTACCCCCAGCTAATTTTTGAATTTTTAGTTGAGATGGGATTTCACCATGTGGGTGGGCCAGATGGTCTTAATCTCTTGACCTCATGATCCACCTGCCTCAGCCTCCCAAAGTTCAGGGATTACAGGCATAATCCACTGCGTCCGGCCCTCCACTATGAATTTTTAATGAACCCTGAGGATGCATCTTAGATTAGTAACCTTTCCAGATTCACTACATCTGCCTGGTTTTTATTGAGTAGATCTCTCATGACAAAATCATGAATATTACACTGAAAGGCTTATTACATTCATTATGTTTGTGTAGTTACTCTCCAGTATAAACCCTGTGATGTTCCAGTTTTGATGCCTGGGTAAAAGCCTAAGCATGCACATTACATTTGTATGGTTTCATCCAAAAAGTTTTTGATGCCTAGTAAGACTATGGCCTGCCGAAAATCTCTATCACATATAATTATTATAAATGTTCTTTAGTATGGATTCTCTGTTGATGAATGTTTGAAGTCATAATGGTTTCCCACTCTGTGTTTTTGTCTCTCTAAAGTATGAATTTTTGCAATATTGTACAATGTGAGAATTGTGCCAGAAGACCTTGCCACATTCATTTGTTAGGTTTCTCACCAGCAAGAATTCTTTGAAAAATCCCGATCTCAGATTTTACCTTAAGGCCTTGCCACATTCAATACATTAGTAAAGTTTCTGTCCTCTATGGTCTAGCTAATGGTTATTAAGCCTTGAACAAAAACTAAAGGCTCTGTTACATTCGTTATACTTGCAAAGGTTTTCTCCAGTATAAATTATTGTATGTCTTGCAAGGCTTTAATGCTAACTGAACACTCGGCCACATTAATTACATTTGTTAGATTTCTGTCCGGCATGAAATCTCTGATGACATACAAGATATGAACTGTCACGGAAGAGTTTGCCGCATTCATTACATTTGAAAGGTTTCTCTCCAGTATGGATCACATGATTAGTAAGGCTTGAACGCATACTAAAAGCTTTGCCACATTCATTACATTTGTAAGGTTTCTCTCCAGTGTGAATTTTCTGATGATGAGCTAGGGATGAGTTTAGACTGAAGACCTTCCCACATTCATTACATTTATAAGGTTTTTCTCCAGTATGAATTCTCCGATGATATGCAAGGTATGAATTTTGACTGAAGGCTTTGCCACATTCATTACATTTGTAAGGTTTCTCTCCAGCATGAATTCTGCGATGTTGTACAAGATGTGAATTTTGACTGAAGGCTTTGTCACATTCACCACACTTATAAGGTTTCTCACCAGTATGAATTATCAGATGTTGGGCAAGGTATGAATTGCGACTGAACACCTTGCCGCATTCATTACATTTGTAAGGTTTCTCTCCAGTATGAATTCTCCAGTGATTTGCTAGGGATGACTTGTGACTGAAGACCTTGCCACATTCATTACATTTGTAAGGTTTCTCTCCAGTGTGAATTCTCCGATGTTGTGCAAGGTGTGAAATATGACTGAAGACCTTTCCACATACATTACATTTGTAAGGTTTCTCTCCAGTGTGAATGATCAGATGTTGTACAAGGTAGGAATTGCGACTGAACACCTTGCCACATTTGTTACATTCGTAAGGTTTTTCTCCAGTATGAATTGTCCGATGTTGCACAAGGTGTGAAATTTGATGGAATACCTTTCCACATTCATTACATTTATAAGGTTTCTCTCCAGTATGAATTCTTTGATGTTGTGCAAGGTGTGAAATCTGATTAAAGACCTTGCCACATTCGTTACATTTATATGGTTTCTCTCCAGTATGAATCCTGCGATGCTGTGCAAGGTGTGAAATAGTATTGAAGACCTTGCCACATTCATTACATTTATATGGCTTCTCTCCAGTATGAATTCTTCGATGACTTGCAAGGTTCGATTTTTTATTGACGATCTTGCCACATATATCACATTTAAATTGCTTCTCTTCAGTGTGGATTATTTGATGTATAGTAAAATGTAAGCCTTGATGAAAGGCCTTGCCACACTCATTGCATTTGTAGTGTTCTGTCCCAATATTTGCTTTCTCTTTTTGTGTGAACAATGAATCCACAAAATTATATTCATAAGTATGAGAAATGTGGGTTTTGACAGTAGAAGAAATACATTGGAATGGGGAAACTAAGGAACTACTGTTGACAGATTTTTCCATGTGATCATATTTACATATTTTCCCTTCAGCTTGAAATAGCTGCAGTTCTGGTAGATGTGACTGCAAGTTTAATCCAAGCTGATTTGTAATAGGCTTGTTTTGTGCATCATCCTTTCTACCATGCATGTCTCTTCTACCAATGAGACTTTCCTTATAGGTCATACACACTCGTTTATAATGTCTTTCATCATGTCTCTGCAGACACTGAGAGTCATGTACATTTTTCTGGGTTTCTTTGAAGCAAAAATCTTGTATGTCGTGGCTTTCATGTCTTTCCAGCATTGCTGTCTGGAATACTTCTCCTGTATTACTCTTCTTTTTTGGTGGTAATTCCTTGATCTCACATTTAGAAAAAATATCTACAAGATATAAGGAACCCACAGTTTCCAATTAATTACAGATAGTCAATAAATATCTCCTATCGAAATATGTAATAGTACACTAAGAGTAGTACTTATGTTAAAGTTATAAAGCCTCCCATTGATTTTTAATTTTTTGGAAAACAAAAGGAACAGAGATTTTCTAATAGAGAAAGGGTGACTGCACATAATTCAAACTAATTGCAGAAAAGCCTAGTATAAACAAACCTATGGCCAAACCACTTACATTGCAAAAATTTAGGTTAGCTCCCCAAAAAGGAGAACTTTTCCAACATGAAGCCTGAGCGTACTGCAATAGAAGGAAAACATATGGCTGTCTAATAGTTGAAAGAATTTTGTACTTAGGAAATTTATTGACTAAGGTCAGAGAAAACATTCTTTGGAGCAAACTGAAAAATAAAAAGGTATACAACACAGCGAAGGCACCCATGGCCTAAATGTCTGCACTGACCAGAAGCTCTCATTCCCCAATATTATGTTATTGCAAGTGGGGACATCATTGGGCAACAATTAGGCCGTGAGGAGGAAGCTCGCATGAACAGGATTAGTGCCTGTATAAGAAAAACCACTAGAGTACTTGCTTCCTGCCACTCTGTCATATGAGACACAGCAAGAAGCAGGCTGGGGCCAGGTGCGGTGGCTCATGCCTGTAATCTCAGCAACTTGGGAGGCCACGTTGGGTGAATCATCTGAGGTCAGAAGTTCAAGACCAGCCTGACCAACATGATTAAACCCTGTCTCTACTGAAAATACAGAAATTAGCAAAACTCCATCTCAAAAAAAAAAAAAAAAAAAAGCAGACTGAGGTAAAATAGAAAGAAGGCACCACCCAGGAAGTGTTTTTATGCATTTTGATCTTGGACTTCACTGCTTACAGATTTATGAGAAATTATTTCCTGCAGTTTAGGGTGTAAGCTTCTCAGTCTACAGTATTTCTTATGGCAGGCTGAGGTGGTTAAGACATGAAAAGGTCCATCTAATAAACATGACAGAGACTGATAAATCTTTAAATCTTTCCTTTTTTTTTTTTTGAGATGAAGTCTCGCTCTTGTGCCCCAGGCTGGAGAGCAATGGCACGATCTTGGCTCACTGCAACCTCCGCCACATGAGTTCAAGCAATTCTCCTGCCTCAGCATCCTGAGTAGCTGGGATTACAGGCGACTGCCACCATGCCTGGCTAACTTTTGTATTTTAATAGAGATGGGGTTTCACCATGTTGGCCAGGCTGGTCTCAAACTCCTGACCTTAGGTGATCCACCCACCTCGGCCTCCCAAAGTGCTGGGATTACAGGCATGAGCCACCACTCCCAGCCAAATCTTTTCTTAAATAAAGTAACTTTTCCATCTTTACAAAAACTGTGCAATATTCCTAGCCATCTACCAACACTAACTTGCCAAAAGAAACTTGGAGTAAATTATTGCTTTTCAAATAGAGTAAGTAAGTGAGGTCAACGGGATTTGATCTTGGGCTGCAGACCCAGACATGTTCTTAAAAATGAATGCAGTATTGACCCGGCAATCCCATTACTAGGTATATACCCAAAGGATTATAAATCATTTTACCATAAAGGCACATGCACATGTATGTTTCTTGCAGCAATATTTACAATAGCAAAGATTTAGAACCACAATAGCAAAGATTTAGAACCAACCCAAATGCCCATCAAGGATATACTGGATAAAGAAAATGTGGCACATGTACTGCATGGAATACTATGTAGCCATAAAAAAGAATGAGATTGGCAGGACACAGTGGTTCACACCTGTAATCCCAGCACTTTGGGAGGCTGAGGTGGGCAGATCGCCTGAGGTCGGGAGTTGGAGACCAGCCTGACCAACATGGTGAAACCCCATCTCTACTAAAAATACAAAATTAGCCAGGCATGGTGGCGCATACCTGTAATTCCAGCTACTTTTGAGGCTGAGGCAGGAGAATCGCTTGAACCCGAGAGGCGGAGGTTGTGGTGAGCCGAGATCGTGCCATTGCACTCCAGCCGGGGCAACAAGAGCGAAACTCCATCTCGGGAAAAAAAAAAGAATGAGATCATGTCCTTTGTAGGGACATGGATGAAGCTGGAAGCCATCATTCTCAGCAAACTAACACAGGAACAGAAAACCAGACACTGCATGTTCTCACTCATAAGTGGGAGTTGAACAATTAGAACGTACAGACACAGGGAAGGAAACAACATACAGCAGGGCCTATCGGGGTAGGGGGCAAGGGGACAAGGGGAGGGAGAACATTGGGAAAAATACCTAATGCATGCAGGGCTTAAAACCTAGATGACGGGTTGATGAGTGCAGCAAACCGCCATGGCACGTATATACGTACATAACAAACCTGCACAACCCAACACGACACAGCAAATAGATGCATAGAAAGGAATCATTTCAAGGGAGCTACAGGAACTGGGTTGTGTTGCTAACCATGTCGCTTGGTAATCCTTCACAGACAATGAATGGTATGTCAGCCATCATACAGAGCAGACATTGGTTTAGGCTGTGTCCTGAGAAAGCTGTCCTATGGATAAGCAAGTGTCTTTCCTTACTTAGTGAGAGTAGCATGGGGACTGAGAGAGTACTGTGGATATTGAGGTGGTCAGAAATACAAAGATTAATATGTTAAGAAATGACAGTAGGCCGGGAGCAGTGGCTCATGCCTGTAATCCCAACACTTTGGGAGGCCCAGGCAGGTGGATCACCTGAAGTCAGGAGTTCAAACCCAGCCTGGCCAACATGGTGAAACCCTGTCTCTATTAAAATACAAAAATTAGCTGGATGTGGAGGTTGGCACCTGTAATCTCAGCTATTGGAAAGGCTGAGGCAGTAGAATCACTTAAACCCGGGAGGAGGAGATAGCAGTGAGCAGAGATCATGCCATTATACTCCAGCCTGAGTGACAGAGCAAGACTCTATGTCAAAAAATAGATAATTATAATTCATCAGTTAAAATTTTGACCCTAGTAGAAAAGAACTGATTTAATAAAGTGCATAGTAATATTCCATCATTGGCTGGGCACAGTGGCTCATGCCTGTAATCCCAGCACTTTGGGAGGCAGAGGCAGGCAGATCACGAAGTCAAGAGATAGAGATGAAACCCTGTCTCTACAATAAATGCAAAAATTAGCTGGGCATGGTGGTGCATGCTTGTAGTCACAACTACTCGGCAGACTGGGGGAGGAGAATCAATTGAACCTGGGAGGTAGAGGTTGCAGTGAGCCGATATCCTGCCACTGCACTCCAGCCTGATGATACAGCAAGACTCCGTCTCAAAAAAGAAAAAAAAAAAAAAAAAAAGTACCCCATCTTCAACTCTGGGAAAAATTGCAAGTGTGCAGCAAAAATGGAAGACATTTTTTGAAGTCAGTATGATGAGGTGGAAAGAAAGCAGGTTTACATCTCTTATAATGTATCCTATGAAATTTATCAAACTGAATGACCTATGAATTCTATTTATAGGCATATAGTCAACAAATCCAACATACAGATTCAGCACGATCTCAGCTCACCTCTTTCTCCCAGGATGAAGAGATTCTCCTGCCTCAGTCTCCTGACTATAGGCGCCCACCACCATGCCCGGCTACTTTTAGTAATGATGGGGTTTTACCATGTTGGCCAGGCTGGTCTCAAACCCCTGACCTCAAGTGCTCCACTTGCCTCAGCCTCTCAAAGTGATGGGATTACAGGCGTGAGCCACTGCATGAGGCCTTTTTTCCTATTTCAAATAGACAACCAGACTATTTGAACAAGTAGAGAGGGCTCCATGCAGTATCCTGGGCCCCAGATGCAAAGGAGGAGCAGCCCAGATTTTTCCATCCCCTGATTAGGTGTTCCAAGTACAGGAAATGGGATGGAACACGAATAGGTCAAGGGGCAGGTATAAGAGGCCTCAATTCTGATCTATAGGGACAGAGAATGGAGCATCAGATGGAATCAAGTACAGAAGCAGAGACCACAGGGGAAAGAGACCCCTCTGACACAGCCCTCTCTGTGCCGCAGAGTCAGGAAACCAAAGAGGTCACAGAAGCCAGATGACAAAGTGTTGCTCATCAGGATAAACACCCTGCCTTTGTCTCTGAGCTGCAGCAGCACCACTAGAGGGCAAAAAGATCAAACTAATACACGTCTGAAGAGCACGGGGCACAGGTGTGGTGGCTCACACCTGTAATCCCAGCACTTTGGGAGGCTGAGGTGGGCAAATCACGTGAGGTCGAGAGTTCGAGACCAATCTAGCCAAAATGGCAAAAGGTCTCTACTGAAAATACAAAAATTAGCCAGGTGTGGTGGTGGTGCATGCCTGTAAAAAGAAGAGAAGAGAAAAAGAACATGCAGAGGAACAAGTGGGGCAAAGAAAGATGTCCACTCAGAGATCTCAGGATTGAAACTTTCCTTTCCCCACAGAATTCTCCCACTTGCAAAGAGTTTCCCCACACGCTATTTGAAGTTGGAGCTTCTAGTATGCCCATCTGAGCTCTTACCTGGGTTTACATCTGTAAAACATTCCCAGCCAGACGCGATGGCTCATGCCTCTAACCCCCGTATTTTGGGAAGCCGAGGCAGGTGGATCACAAGGAGACCATCTTGGCCAAACTGGTGAAATCCCGTCTCTACTAAAAATGTCAAAATTAGCCGGGCATGGTGGCATGTGCCTGCAGTCCCAGCTACTTGGGAGGCTGAGGCAGAATTGCTTGAACCCCAGAGGTGGAGGTTGCAGTGAACCGAGATCGTGTCACTGCACTCCAGCCTGGGTGACAGAGCAAGACTCTGTCTCAAAAAAAAAAAAAAAAAAAAAATTTCCCACCCATCTTAATTTTTTTGCTATTTTCACTTCATGCTACACAGTCCAGGGCTGTTTGCCTTGCTCCAACAGGTCAGAAAGAGACTCCTGCTTATAAAAAGTAGGAAACATGACATGTTGGAGCTTTTCTAGAGCCCGAGCCCTATGTTTCTGTGGAAAAGAAGACATTGCAGATGGACCTAGGAAAATATTTCACAAATTCCTCCACTGACTGCCTCCTGAATCCTTAAAGAGCACTGTAATATGTGGACATTGAGCTCTCTTCCAAGAACTACTGAATCGAAAGCACAGGAGTAGCAAACAGAAAACTGGATATCTTTAAAGTCTGCCTTAAGGTTTTGTTTTGTTTTTGTTTTTTGAGACAGAATCTCGCTCTGTTACCCGGGCTGGAGTGCAGTGGTGTGTTCTTGGCTCACTGCAACCATTGCCTCCCAGGTTCAGGTGATAATCTTACCTCAGCCTTTCTAGTAGCTGGGATTACAGGCATGTGCCACCGCGCCTGGATAATTTTTGTATTTTTAGTAGAGACGACGTTTCTCCATGTTGGTGAGTCTGGTATCGAACTCCTGACCTGAAGTGATCCACAAGCGTTCGCCTCTCAAAGTGCTGGGATTACAGGCATGAATCACCATGCCTTGCCAGCCATAAGGTTTTAAGCCTACTTTACTTCTGGAACCGCCACTGAGCTATCACGAAGAATGCAGAACATCTAAACAAAGGTGACAAAGTCCAGATGCTATATCATGAAGCTTTTCATTTTGAAATCAATACAGCTTCCATTTTAGTCAAGCAAGGATGGGGCTCACAGGAGGCAACTGGAGAAAATACAAAGATACACAAGGGCACATTCCCACTTCTGGAGGGAAGTTATCCTCACCCAGGGAGATTAAGTTCCTATAATTCTCCAGCATCACTTCCCTGTATAAAGTCCTCTGAGCAGGGTCCAGGCATTTCCACTCCTCCTGAGAGAATTCTATGGCCACATCCCTGAATGTCAATAGACCCTGAAATGAAAACACATTTTAACCAAATGATTATGGGAGGAGTTCTTATCTTTACAGAAAATGAGAAGAGGAGAGGGGGAAGCATGGACTTAATTGTAGTGAATGTTCTGACATCTGAGTAAGGGATTTTTCACCACATGATGTCTTCCCAGTGGTGTTCGATTATACTTTTTGAAGAGGTCATGATACCCTCTCGGTATAAATTTCTTATGTTTGTGAAGAATACAAGAAAGACTCAAATAAATAATAGATGCCTTGTTCCCATTATAGAAATGTTAGAAACTTTTGGCCAGGTGCCGTGGCTCACGCCTGTAATCCCAATACTTTGGGAGGCTGAGGCAGGCAGATCACAAGGTCAGGAATTCGAGACTAGCCTGGACAATATGGTGGAACTCTGTCTCTACTGAAAATACAAAAATTAGCCCGATGTGGTGGTAGATGCCTGTAGTCCCAGCTACTCAGAAGGCTGAGGCAGGAGAATTGCTTGAACCCAGGCGGTGGAAGTTGCAGTGAGCCGAGATCGTGCCACTGCACTCCAACCTGGGCAACAGAGTGAGACTCCATTTCAAAAAAAAAAAAAAAAAAGGAACGTTAGAAACTTTCATTGACACACCAAGTGACACTCAATATCTAGATGAGATAGAGCATGAGTAATGGTTTCAAAGATGACAACGTTCACAGTGAAATATCAGCTGGGCTCAATGGCACATGCCTGTAATAACAGCTACATGGGAGGCTGAGGCTGGAGACTTGCTTGATCCTGGGAGGCAGAGGTTGCAGTAATCCAAGATCACACCACTGCACTCCAGCCTGTTCAACAGAAACTCCATCTCAAAAAAAGTAAAAGAAATTAGCTGGGCATGGTGGCAGGCATCTGTGGTTCCAGCTACTTGGGAGGCTGAGGAGGGAGGATGGCTTTACCCTGAGGGTACAGGTTGCAGTGAGCTACGATTGCACCACTGAGCTTCAGCCTGGGCAACAAAGGGAGGCCCCATCTCAAAATGAAATACAAGAAAACAAAATTACTCAAAGTACAAAAATACATTTTGTATATATATATCCACAAAATAAAATTTACACAGACTCAAAAAACTAGAGTTGAATGCAAAGGATTGTCATTTTCCCCAGATTTTCAAAATATAAAAGATTTTCAAAATATATACATATGTGTGCATGTGTATATATATGTGTGTATATGTATGTGTGTGTGTGTGTGTGTGTGTGTGTGTGTGTGTAGTTTTCTTTAACTGAAGAGGAATCTTATCTTGGTGGAAAAGAATACTTTGGCAGTTGAGTGCAGGGGAGAATCTGTTCGGTTCTCAGAAAACAGGAAATTACCCATCCTAGAAGCAATCACTCTTTCAACAGCCTTCCCTGGAGGAATCCTCAGATATCTGTAGTAATGCAGGCGAGCACAGAGGCAGTGACTATGGCACTCTTTATACAGAGAAAAGTCACAAAGGACCCACATGTCATGCGGCCAATTTCCAATGCAGGTGTCAAAGAGGAAGGTAGCCATGGTTACTAACATGAGAACATGTTAGTTTTCACAACCAGCAGGATCAAATATCAGAGTAAAATATTTACTAAACACAAAGAAGAAAACTACAGACACTGGGCGTCAGGCCTCTGAGCCCAAGACTGCACGTATACATCCAGATGGCCTGAGGCAACAGAAAAGCACAAAAGAAGTGAAACAGTCAGCTCCTGTCTTAACTGATTGACCAACCTTATGACTTTCCATTATGACTTGTTCCTGCTCTGTCCCAACTGATCGATGGACCTCGAGACATTCTTCTGGACAATGAGTTTTATGATCTCCCCACCAGGCACCTTGTGACCCCCTCCTCTGCTGACAATAGATAAGCACCTTTAACTGTAACTTTCCACGCTTACCCCAGTCCTATAAAACTGCCCCACCCCTATCTCCCTTTGCTGACTCCTTTTTAGGACTCAGCCTACCTGCACCCAGGTGAACAGCCTTGTTGCTCACACAAAACCTGTTTGGTGGTCTCTTCACAGGGACGTGCGTGACATTTGGTGAGACCCGGGACAGGAAGACTCCTTTGGGAGACTGATCCCCTGTCCTGATCTCCATGAGGAGCTCCAGCTACCACCTCGGGTCCTCAGACCAACCAGCCCAAGGAACATCTCACCAATTTCAAATTGGGTAAGTGGTCTTTTTACTGTCTTCTCCAACGTCTCTCACTATCCCTTATCCTCTTTCTCCTTTCAATTTCAGCACCACCTTTCAATCTCTCCCTTCCCTTAATTTCGGTTCCTTTCCTTTTCTGGTAGAGACAGAGGAGACATGTTTTATCCGTGAACCCAAAACTCCAGTGCTGGTCACGGACTTGGGAAGACAGTCTTCCCTTGGTGTTTAATCACTGCAGGGATGCCTGTCTGATTATTCACCCACATTTCAGACTTGTTCGATCACTGCAGGGACACCTGCCTTGATCCTCCACCTTGGCGGCAAGTACCACTTCCTCTTTGTGGCAAGTACCACCCCACTCTCTCTGTGTCTCTACCCCTCTTTTCTCTAAACTTATGTTTTTACTATGGGCAACCATTCCCCCTCCATTCCTCCTAATTCCCCCTTAGCCTGTGTTCTTAAAAACTTGAAACCTCTTCAACTCTCACCTGATCTAAAACCTAAGCATCTTATTTTCTCCTGCAACACTGCTTGGCCCCAATACAAACTTGATAATCACTCTAAATGGCCAGATAATGGCACTTTTGATTTCTCCATCCTACAAGACAGACCTAAATAATTTTTGTCATAAGATGGGCAAATGGTCTGAGGTGCCTTATGTCCAGGCATTTTTTCATTTCACTCCCTCCCTAGCCTCTGCTCCCAATGTGACTAGTCCCAAATCCTTCTTTCCCTCCTGCCTGTCCCTTCAGTCCCAACACCAACTGCCGCTGAGTCTTCTGAATCCTCCTTTTCTGCAGACCCCTCTTACCTCTCTCCCCCTCCCCAGGCCACTCCTCAGCAGGCTGAATCAAGTCCCAATTCTTCCTCAGCCTCTGCTCCCCCACCCTGTAACCCTGCTGTCACCTCCCCTCCCCATACCCAGTTCGGCTTACAATTTCATTCTGCAGCAAATACTCCCCCATCTGCCCAACAATTTCCTCTTCAAGAAGTGCTGGAGCTGAGGGCATCATCAGAATGCATGTACCATTTTCTCTATCAGACCTTTCCCAAATTAATCAATGCTTAGGCCCCTTCTCATGAGACCCCACTAAATATATACAGGAATACCAGTATTTAACCCAATACTACAACTTAACCAGGAGTGACTTAAATGTCATCCTAACTTCTACCCTTTCCCCAGATGAGTGGGATAGAGTTTATACCCTAGCCCAGTCCCACACTGACACCTGCAGGCGTCATGAGCCAGACCTTCAAGAAGGCATCAGGGTAGTTCCCCAAGAAGATCCCCAATGGGAATACCAGACAGGCTCCTGAAGTATAGCTAGACAAGATTATGATTTCCTGCCTAGTTGAAGTGCTTAAAAAGGCAGCTTACAAAGCTGTTAATTATGACAAACTTAAAGAAACTGCCCAAGGTAAAGATGAAATCCCAGCCCAGTTCATGGTTCATCTGGCAGCAACTCAGACACTTTACAGCCCTAGACCCTGAAGGTTCAGAAGGCCGTCTCATTCTCAATATGCACTTTATCAACCAGTCAGCTCCTGACATTAGAAAAAAGCTTCAAAAATTGGAATCCAGTCCTCAAACCCCACAACAGGAATTAATCAACCTCACCTTCAAGGTGTGCAATAATAGAGAGGAGGCAGCTAAATGGCAATGCATTTCTGAGTTACAATTACTTGCCTCTGCTGTGAGACAAAACTCAGCTGCACCTCCAGCACACAAGAACTTCAAAACACCTAAGCTGCAGTGGTCAGGCATTCCTACAGGACCTCCTCCCTCAGGATCTTGCTTCAAGTGCCAGAAATCTGGCCACTGGGCCAAGGAATGCCTGCAGCCAGGGATTCCTCCCTAGCCATGTCCCATCTATTCAGGGACCCACTGGAAATCAGACTGCCCAGCTCACCCAGCAGCCACTCCTAGAGCCCCTAAAGCTCTGGCCCAAGGCTCTTTGATGGACTCCTTCCCAGATCTGCTCAGCTTAGCTGCTGAAGACTGACACTGCCCAATTGCCTCAGAAGCCCTCTGAACCATCAGGGATGCTGAGCTTTGGGTAAGTCTCACAGTGGAGCGTAAGTCCATCCCCTGTTTAATTGATACAGGGGCTACCTACTCCACATTACCTTCTTTTCAAGGGCCTGTTTCCCTTGCCTCCATAACTGTTGTGGGTATTGATGGCCAGGCTCCTGGACCCCTTAAAATTTCCCAATTTGGTGCCAACTTGAACAATATTCTTTTATGCACTCCTTTTTAGTTATCCCCACCTGCCCAGTTCCCTTATTAGGCTGAGACATTTTAACAAAATTACTTGCTTCCCTGACTATTCCTGGACTACAGCCACATCTCATTGTCACCCTTCTTCCCAACCCAAAACCTCCTCCACGTCTTCCTCTTGTATCCCCCGATCTTAACCCACACGTATGGGACACCTCTGCTCCCTCCCTGGCAACTGATCACACACCCATACCTAATCACCCTTACCCTGCTCAACACCAGTATCCCATCCCACAACAGGCTTTAAGGGGATTAAAGCCTGTTATCACTTGCCTGCTACAGCATGAGCTTCTAAAGTCTACAAACTCTCCTTACAATTCCCCCATTTTACGTGTCCAAAAACTGGACAAGTATTACAGGTTGGTTCAGGATCTATGCCTTTTAAACCAAATTGTTTTGCCTATCCACCCTGTGGTGCCCAACCTGTACACTCTTTTGTCCTCAATACCTCCCTCCACAACTCACTATTCCATTCTTGATCTTAAAGGTTCTTTTTTCACAATTCCCCTGCACCCCTCATCTCAGCCCCTTTGCTTTTACCCGGAATGACTCTGACACTCATCAGTCCCAGCAGCTTACTTGGGCTGTACTACCACAAGGCTTCCGGGATAGCCCTCATTACTTCAGCCAAGCTCTTTCTCATGATTTACTTTCTTTCCACTCCTCTGCTTCCTACCTTATTCAATACATTGATGACCTTCTACTCTGTAGTCCCTCCTTTGAGTCTTCGCAAAAAGATACTCTCCTACTCCTTCAACATTTATTCTCCAAAGGATATCAGGTATCCCCCTCCAAAGCTCAAATTTCTTCCCCATCCGTTACCTACGTCGGCATAATTCTTCATGAAAACGTGTGCTGTCCCTGCCAACTGTGTCTGGCTGATCTCTCAAACCCCAACCCCTTCTACAAA
This sequence comes from Hylobates moloch, assembly GCF_009828535.3. Taxonomy (NCBI): domain Eukaryota; kingdom Metazoa; phylum Chordata; class Mammalia; order Primates; family Hylobatidae; genus Hylobates; species Hylobates moloch. Next base: position 33,059,123 of record NW_026652287.1, on the reverse strand, counting down.
ACAACAACTCCTTTCCTTCCTGGGCATGGTTGGATACTTTCACATTTGGATACCTGAGGTATCCAGGTGCTGAGGCAAGAGACTGAGGACACGAGCTGTTCCAGTATAATAAAATATAAAACAAGAGTAGGCATACCAGATATAGATCTTAGATATGATTATATATGAATATCATTAATCATTAGTTGGTAGTAATTACTCTTTATCCCAATATTATAATAATCCCCGCTCTATAATCATAACCTAGGAAAAACCAGGCCATACAGAGATAGGAGCTGAGGGGACATAGTGAGGTGTGACCAGAAGACAAGAGTGCAAGCCTTCTGTTATGCCTGGACAGGGCCACCAGAGAGCTCCTTGGTCTAGCGGTAATGCCAGCATCTGGGAAATGCCTGTTGCCAGGCGGACCATGGTCTAGCGGTAGCAAAAGGTGTCAAGAAAAACACCCACAACTTAGCAGACCATTTCCGGAAAGGGAGTCACCTTTTCCCCAGGGGAGTTTACAGAAGACTCTACTCCTCCACCTCCTGTGGAGGGCCTGACACCAGTCAGGCTTTCCCGCAGTTATGTCAGGCCTAACTGTCTCCCTGTGATGCTGTGCTTCAGTGGTCACCCTCCTAGTCCACCTTCATGTTCCATCCTGTACACCTGGCTCTGCTTTCTAGATAGCAGTAGTAAATTAGTGAAAGTACTAAAGGTCTCTGATATGTAGAAATAATGGCGTAAGCTGTCTTTCTCTTTGTCTTCTCTCTCTCTCTGCCTCAGCTGCCAGGCAGGGAAGGGCCCTCTGTCCAGGGGACATGTGGCCCACATGACCTTACCTATCATTGGAGAAGACTCACATTCTTTACCCTGCCCCTTTTGCTTTGTATACAATAAATAACAGCGAAGCCAGACATTCGGAGCCACTACGGTCTCCGCGCATTGGTAGTAGTGGTCCCCTGGGCCCAGCTGCCTTTTCTTTGTCTTGTGTCTTTATTTCTACACTCTCTCATCGCCGCACACAGGGAGAGACCCACCGGCCCTGTGGGGCTGGTCCCTACATCTGGCGCTCTGACGTGGGGCTTTCCCTCGCTGTGTGAAGTTGCACCTTGAGTGCGGGATCAGCGGAGGAGTTCAACGAGAGATTCCTGAGGATTGCGGTCAATAAATTTGGTGGTAAGCTACAGTACTCAGGGTATTCCGGGGACACCACGGGACAGGCCAGTACAAACTACTCGGCTTATTTAAATTTTATAAAAACTCTTCTTAAGAAGGAGGTGTTAAAGTCTCTACTGAAAAGTTAATTGAACTATTTGAGGTTGTAGATCTTCTTTGCCCTTGGTTTCCGACTGAGGGAACTTTAGAACTTAAAGACTGGGATGAGATTCGCAAACAATTCAAAATTGCTCATAAAGGGGGACATTTTATCCCACCCACCATTTGGTCAGTCTGGGCTTCGGTTCGCTCTGAGACTCCTTACAGACTCAGGAGGACACCATGGAGACTGATCCCTCCTACCTCTCCTCTGAGGAGGTCGAGGAAGTTCTCAGTTCTCTTTCCCCTGAGGATACCGCACAAGTTGAGAACATAATTTCACAGGAGGACTTTCACTCTGACATGCCTGTGCCGCCGCCACCCACACCAGAGGCTACCGCACCCCCGTTGTTGCTTTACGATGAGCTTTTAACTGACCTAAATGCACTCATTTCCCCCAACCAGCAAAACTTAGCTGAAACATATCAACAGCCATTGCGGCCAGACCCTCCTGTCTCTCCTCCCTCTTTTAACGCTGCCACTGTGCAAATAGCGGATAAGATCAGGCAGCCTGAAAATGACTCTATAAATTATGTTCCTATGCAGCCTGGTACAGAGGCTCCGCTATCTGAACAGCTGGGAAAAGAGACTCCCAATTCTCGGCCCAGTAAGGAGGTCCTCAATACTATTTATTCTAATCGGACTCAGAGTCACAGGCTCCCTTGAAGCCTGGATCCTTTCCTGCAAATCGGACTCAGAGTCACAGGCTCCCTTGAAGCCTGGTCCACTTCCTACAAATCGGACTTGGATAGAGTCACAGGCCCCTGTGAAGCCTGGTCCGCAGTTGCTGTGGCAGCCTGGTTTTCAGGCCCATGAAAGACCTGCTCAGCAGGTAATCTGGTCTCAATCTGGCTCTAAGTTTCTCAACTCTCCTATTCAAAATTCTACACCTTTTCCTGCTCCTGATCTGCCCACAACTGCTGTTGCTAATACTACTATTGCCGCTCATAAGCAACAAATTACATACATCCCTGCAAATGACACTCCGCTTATGAGGGCTATAATTCAGGCAAGGGAATATGGGGATCCCGAAGCCTGGCAATTTCCTGTAATTTTACAACCTCCAGTACCTGCCACCCCAACAGTGCAAAACCACCCACAGCCTGTTGTTGATCCTGCCCAGCAGGCAGCTGACCCCGCAGCTCAACAAGATCGAGAGGCTGATAATCAAGCCCCTCAGCCCGAAAATCAGGCTGCTCAGGGAAATAATCAGGCTCCGCAATTGCCTGCTCCTGGGGCACAGCCGATACCTGGCATTCCTGCAGTTCAGGCGGTAGTTCAGCCTGACCCCATATGTCCAGGCCAGGTCCAGCTACGCCCTGCTACTTGGGGAAAGTTTTTCTTTTAAATTCCTTAAAGATTTTAAGGAATCAGTGAAACAATATGGCACCAACTCTCCTTTTGTCCGTTCCACATTAAAAGCCTTAGCAGAAGATAAACGTTTGGTACCCTATGATTGGGAACTTTTAGCAAAGTCAGTCTTATCTAAATCTCAGTATTGACAATTCAGGACTTGGTGGGTTGATGCTGTCCAGGAACGCATTCGTCTTAATCAGGGCTCTAATCCTCCCGTTAACGTTACGGCTGACCAGTTACTGGGAATGGGTCAATGGGCTGCAATCCGACACCAAACTACACTAAATGATGAGGTTATTGAACAACTGCGAAAATGTTGCTTAGATGCTTGGGACAAAATTCAAGATGATGGTAAAGTATGCCCATCTTTCACAGCTGTCAGACAGGAACAACATGAGCCCTACTCAGACTGTATTGCTTGTCTTCAAGACGCAGCAGAAAAGGCTATTCCTGATAGCCACGGCCAAAGACTTGTTGTAGAACTTATGGCTTATGAACAAGCAAATCCAGATTGTCAGGCGGCTATTCGCCCCGTCAAAGGCAAAGTTCCACCGGGTGGTGATGTACTCACCTCCTACATTAAAGCCTGTGAAGGGCTGGGAGGAACTCTGCATACAGCAATGATTATGGCACAAGCTATGGCCTCTGTTCGAATGCCTGGACAATTCTCTGGCCAATGCTTCATATGCGGCCAGAAGAGACATGCAGAAAGAAATTGCCCTTGGCGTGCAGATCACCGTCCCTTACATCACCACCAACAACAAAAAACTTTTCAGCAGCAGGACACCCCACCTTCTACTGCATGCCCATGATGCCGAAAGGGCTTTCACTGGGCGTCTCAATGCCATTCCAAATTTGATATTAATGGCAATCCATTACGACCTTCTAAAAATGAGGGAAACGGGATGAGGGGCCAGCCCCAGGCCCCTTTAAACAACGGGGCATTCCTCAACTCTCAGCCCCGGGCGTCCAGCCAGATGGGAGCCTTCCCAGTTCATTCCATTCAACCTCCACCCCAATTCCCACTTCAGCAATTTGTCCCACAGGATCTAATGGCTCAGCCCCAGCATGAATCTCAGTACAATGCTTGTCCCCCGCCACCACAGGCTCAGCAGCAGTAGATCTCTGTTGTACCAGAGATATTTCTTTGTTGCCTGGAGAGCCACCTATTGCTATTCCTACAGGTGTTTTTGGTCCCTTGCCGGCTGGCAGTGTAGGTTTGCTACTAGGACGTTCAAGTTTAAATTTAAAAGGTGTTCAAGTACATACTGGTGTAATTGATTCTGACTATTCAGGTGAAATTCATATTGTCATTAGCTCTGCAGTCCCTTGGAATGCAGCAGCAGGGGACCGCATTGCTCAACTCCTAATACTTCCTTACATTCCTTTGGCATCCAGTTCTAGTACAAGAAAAGGAGGTTTTGGTAGCACAGATTATCAAGGTAAAGCGGCCTACTGGGCCAGCAAAATTTCTGACACTCGTCCTGTGTGCTCCGTGCATATTCAGGGAAAAAAGTTTGAGAGAATGATTGATACGGGTGCTGTTTCTATTATAGCTTTACATCAATGGCCCCGACACTGGCCAAAGGAGCATGCCTCCACAGCATTAGTCGGTGTTGGTCAGGCTTCAGAGGTATATGAAAGCTCCACAATTTTCCATTGCACAGGCCCTGAAGGACAGACTGGAACTATTCGCCCCCTTATTACACCCATTCCTGTTAATCTGTGGGGAAGAGCTCTTTTATATCCATGGGGGGCTCAGATTACTTTTCCTAAAGGCAATTACAGCTAGCAGAGTAAAGATATGATGACTAAAATGGTATTTGTTCAAGGTATGGGTTTAGGAAAATCAGCACAAGGCATCACTGAGCCTATCATATCTACTCCTAAAGCAGACTCTACAGGACTTGGTTATTCTTTTTAGAAGCGGTCACTATCAAGCCTCCAGACCCCATCCCTTTGACGTGGAAAACTCAAAAACCTGTCTGGGTAGATCAGTGGCCGCTTCCAAAAAATAAGCTGGAGGCACTTCATATTTTGGTTCTTGAACAATTAAAATTGGGACACATTGAACCTTCTTTTTCTCCTTGGAATTCACCTGTTTTTGTTATCCAAAAGAAATTTGTTAAGTGGAGAATGCTTACGGATCTTAGGGTGGTAAATGCTGCCCTTCAGCCTATGGGGACATTACAACCTGGTTTACCCTCCCCCACTATGATTCCTGAGTATTGGCCACTTATCATCATTGACCTTAAAGATTGCTTCTTTACCGTTCCTCTGGCCCCTCAGGATTTTGAAAAATTCGCTTTCACTGTTCCAACCCTTAATAATATCGCTCCTGCAGCACGTTACCATTGGAAAGTTCTACCTCAAGGTATGCTCAATAGCCCTACTATTTGTCAATATTATGTGGGATGCATATTAAAGCCAGTTAGAGATAAATTTCCCCAACGTTATATTATTCATTACACAGATGATATTCTTTGTGCAGCACCTTCATGTTCTGTATTGATATCTAGTTTTTCTGCATTACAACAAGCAGTCACAGCAGCTGGCTTGGTTATCGCCCCAGAAAAAATTCAGACTTCATCCCCCTATTACTATTTAGGAATGCAGCTAGACGACAAGGTCATTAAGCCTCAAAAAGTTCAACTCAGATGAGACTCCTTAAAAACTAAATGATTTCCAAAAATTACTTGGAGATATTAATTGGATTCGTCCCTCCGCAGGCATTCCTACTTATGCTCTGTCTAATCTTTTTGCAACACTACGGGGCAATCCTGATTTACGCAGTAAAAGGTCTTTGACTCCTGAGGTAGATTCTGAATTACGACTTATAGAAAAATGCATTCAACAGTCTCAGGTTACCAGAGTGAATCCACATTTACCTTGTGAAATACTAATTTTTCCCACTGAACATTCTCCAACAGGACTCATTATTCAGGCACATAATTTAATTGAATGGTGCTTTCTTCCACACAACTCTTTACGGACGCTAACTATATATCTCGATCAGATTTCTACCTTAATTGGTCAGGCTCGTTCTCATCTCCTTCGTCTTTCGGGAACAGAGCCCCAAAAAATCATTGTTCCCCTTACCCGATTACAAGTTCAACAGGCTTTTGCTACTCGCATCGCTTGGCAAGTGCATTTGGCAGGTTTCCTGGGTATAATTGATAATCACTATCCTAATGTAAAATTATTCCATTTCCTTAAACTCACTTCTTGGATTTTACCTAACATTACTAGAAACACCCCATTACCTGAAGCTGTCACTGTTTTCACTGATGCCTCCTCTAATGGCCGAGCAGCATATACAGGACCAAGAGAACGTGTTCTTAACACAGGAGCTATTTCAGCACAACGAGCTGAACTGCTTGCTGTTATGGCTGTCCTTGAAGACTTTCCTGAACCAGTTAACCTCGTCTCTGACTCAGCACATGTATGTAGTACATGTTGCTCGCAACATTGAAACTGCCTTAATCAAGTTTTTGCCCGATGATAACCTATTTTTTCTTTTTCAAAAATTTCAGTCTGTGCTCAGAGCAAGGTCTTCTCCTTTCTACATTACTCACATTCGGGCCCACACACCTCTCCCCGGACCCCTCTCGACAGCAAATGCCAGAGCTGATACATTAGTTACTCCCGTTTTTACAGATGCAGAAAACTTTCATGCTTTAACCCATGTCAATGCTGTGGGACTCTGAAAAAGTTCCCCCCTTACATAGAAACAAGCTAAAACCATTGTACGTCACTGTCCTACTTGTCAAGTGTTAATTTTACAGCCACTGTCTTCAGGAGTTAACCTTAGAGGACTTTCACAGGACGCTCTCCGGCAAATGGATGTGACTCATTATCCTCCTTTTGGCAAGCTTTCTTTTATACATGTAACTATTGATACCTTTTCTCATTTTATTTGGGCCACTTGTCAAACAGCAGAAAGTACAGCTCATGTTAAACGACACATGCTTTCCTGTTTCTCGGTTATGGGCTGTCCTGAGAAACTAAAAACTGATAACGGCCCCAGCTACACTAGTGCTGCTTTCAAACAGTCTACTCAGACCTGGGCAATTACTCACACAACTGGCATCCCCTGTAATTCTCGAGGACAGGCTTTAGTTGAACGAGCCAATAAAACACTCAAAGATCAACTTCAAAAACAAGCAACTAAATCAAAGGGAGATGCTGATACTCCTCATGCCCAATTAAATCTGGCTCTTTTCACACTAAATTTCTTAAACTTAACAAGAAATCAACCTTTCACAGCCGCAGAACAACATTTCACTGGAAATAAATTTGATCCACAAAAAGGAATGCGAGTATGGTGGAAGGATGTAAAAACGGACACATGGGAATTAGGCACGGTCATAACTGGGGGTAGAGGTTTTGCTTCTGTTTCCCCAGGAAAAGGACTACAGCCCATGTGGGTTCCCTCCCGACAATTAAAATTGCACCATAACTCCAAAGATGAAACACTCCCAGAAACAAAAGGCAAAGACACATCCGAAACAAAAGAGCAACTTTCACCGCCTGACACATACACTTCAGACCTCCACATTGAGGCTAAATCTCGCCGTGTGACCTACAACACCTGTCGTTCAACTCCACCAACATGGGGTCAAATAAAGGTTTTATCTCATCAAACAGAAAATTTCTTAACAGAAAAAGGAATCCCAAAAACGGCTGGTAATATAATTCTGGCTGCCTTTACGGTAGTCAGTGCAGCGGTAAGTATACCACCGGTTGGGGCAATTCAAAATTCTACTTATTGGGCATATGTTCCTTTTCCCCCTCTAATTCGGTCTGTCTCCTGGATGGACTCTCCAGTAGAAGTTGACACTAGCAATAGTGCATTCATGCCGGTCCCTAATGATGATTGGTTTCCAGCTCAACCGGAAGAAGAAGGTATGCACTTAAATCTGTCCAGTGGTTATAAATATCCACCACTATGCATTGGGAAGACGCCTGGCTGTTTAGCTTATTCGTACCAGAATTGGAGGTGGACTGTACCGTCCTTTACGAATGATTCTTATCAATTGCATAATGTGTTCGGTACTAACTCTTTTCAACTTTTCACTGTCAAACGTAATCCACATGGGGGATGGAGAATTCCTCTCACTACCAAAGCTAATAAAACAAAAGGACTGCCAGACTGTCCAAAGAAACCTACAAAGGGGCCTTTTAAAGTGACTTCAATTTTATGGGATGATTGTAATGCTCCTAAGGCCGTTGTACTTCAAACTCTAGCCACGGGTATTGTTATTGATTGGGCTCCAAAAGGATATTATTGGCAAGATTGCTCTGGCAAAACTACCTTATGCTCGGAGGTTATTGATTCCTTAAAGTATAAAGAGCACGGATGGCAGTCTTACATGCTGAGACAATGGGTGTCTCCTTACCCATTTCAATGGAAGGACGCAGGCATTGCTCCTCCTAGACCAAAAATGATTCATCCCTTTGTCACCCCGGAACATCCTGAACTATGGAAATTAGCTGCAGCCCTGACAGGAATAAGGATATGGAACGCTACCTATCAACTCCTTCGTACTAATACCAAAACACCCACATTCAACATCCCCCTCATTTCTGAATGGGTGATACCCATCAGGAGCTGTGTCAAACCCCCTTACATGCGGTTGGTTGGAAATATAATTATTATTCCTAATGCATAAACTATAGAATGTGAAAACTGTAAGCTGTTCACTTGCATTGATGCAAATTTTAATACCACTACAAGTATTCTCTTAGTAAGGGCTAGGGAGGGGGTATGGATACCAGTTTCTTTACATCGTCCATGGGAATCTTCTCCTTCTATTCACATAGTCAACGAAGTTCTTAAAGGTATCCTCAAAAGAACAAAGCGATTTATTTTTACTCTTATTGCAGTCCTTGCAGGACTAATTGCGGTTACTGCAACAGCAGCAACTGCTGGAGTTGCCATTCACAATTCTGTTCAAACGGCTCCCTATGTCGAAGCATGGCAAAAAACTCCTCTAGACTTTGGAATTCTCAGGCTCAAATTAATCAAAAATTATCTAATCAAATTAATGATCTCCGCCAAAGTGTAACATGGCTGGGAGATAGAGTTACGAATTTGGAACACCGTATGCAATTACAGTGTGATTGGAATCCTTCTGATTACTGCATAACGCCTTATGCTTATAATCAAGATCAACATAGCTGGGAAAAAGTCTCAAGACATTTAAAAGCATGGGATGATAACTTAACCTTGGATATTTCACAACTTAAAGAGCAAATTTTTGAGGCTTCACAAGCCCATTTATCCACTGTTCCTGTCTCAGACATATTTGAAGGCATAACTAAACAATTATCTGATTTTAATCCCTTCAAATGGCTCAAACCCTTCGGGGGATCATTGTTGTTACTGGCATTATTAATATTGGTACGCTTATGTAGTCTCCTTTTAGTCTGCAGATGCCTCCAAGGAGTCCGAAACCAAGTCCGAAGTCAACGACAAGCAATGATGGCGATGGCGATCCTAGTTAATAAAAAGGAGGGGAGATGCGGGCGGCAAGCCACCCAGGCACCAAGGCAAGAGACTGAGGACACGAGCTGTTCCAGTATAATAAAATATAAAACAAGAATAGTCATACCAGATATAGATCTTATATATGATTATATATGAATATCATTAATCATTAGTCAGTAGTAATTACTCTTTATCCCAATATTATAATAAACCCTGCTCTATAATCATAACCTAGGAAAAACCAGGCCATACAGAGATAGGAGCTGAGGGGACATAGTGAGGTGTGACCAGAAGACAGGAGTGCGAGCCTTCTGTTACACCCAGACAGGGCCACCAGAGGGCTCCCTGGTCTAGTGGTGATGCCAGCATCTGGAAAGATGAACGTTGCCAGGTGGACCGTGGTCTAGCGGTAGCAAAAGGTGTCAAGGAACAACACCCGCTACTTAGCAGACCGGGAAAGGGAGTCACCTTTTCCCCGGGGGAGTTGAGAGAAGACTCTGCTCCTCCACCTCTTGTGGAGGGCCTGACACCAGTCAGGTTTTCCCGCAGTTATCCGAAGGCCTAACCGTCTCCCTGTGATGCTGTGCTTCAGTGGTCATACTCCTAGTCCACCTTCATGTTCCATCCTGTACACCTGGCTCTGCTTTCTAGATAGCAGTAGTAAATTAGTGAAAGTACTAAAAGTCTCTGATATGTAGAAATAATGGCGTAAGCTGTCTTTCTCTTTGTCTTCTCTCTCTCTGCCTCGGATGCCAGGCAGGGAAGGGCCCCCTGTCCAGTGGATATGTGACCCACGTGACCTTACCTATCATTGGAGAAGACTCACATTTTTTACCCTGCCCCTTTTGCTTTGTATACAATAAATAACAGCGAAGCCAGACATTCGAGGCCACTACCGGTCTCTGCGCATTGGTGGTAGTGGTCCCCTGGGCCCAGCTGCCTTTTCTTTGTCTTGTGTCTTTATTTCTACACTCTCATCGCTGCACACGGGAGAGACCCACCGACCCTGTGGGGCTGGCCCCTACACCGTCCTAACAAAACCATTGTATCAACTCACAAAGGGAAACCTGGCTGACCCCATAGATCCTAAATCCTTTCCCCACTCCTCTTTCCGTTCCTTGAAGACAGACAGCTCTAGAGACTGCTCCCACACTAGCTCTCCCTGACTCATCCCAACCCTTTTCATTACACACAGCCAAAGTACAGGGCTGTGCAGTCAGAATTCTTACACAAGGACCAGAATTGTGCCCTGTAGCCTTTTTGTCCAAACAACTTGACCTTACTGTTATAGGCTGCCCATGATGTCTCCATGCAGCTGCCACCACCCTAATACTTTTAGAGGCCCTCAAAATCACAAGCTATGCTCAACTCACTCTCTACAGCTCTCATAACTTCCCAAATCTATTTTCTTCCTCACACCTGATGCATATAATTTCTGCTCCCCAGCTCCTTCAGCTATACTCACTCTTTGTTGAGTCTCCCACAATTACCATTATTCCTGGCCCAGACTTCAATCCGGCCACATTATTCCGGATACCACACCTGACCCCCATGACTGTATCTCTCTGATTCACTTGACATACACTCCATTTCTCCCTCCTTTCATGTTCCTCACCCTGATCACACTTGGTTTATTGATGGCAGTTCCACCAGGCCTAATCGCCACTCACCAGCAAAGGCAGGCTATGCTATAGTATCTTCCACATCCATCATTGAGGCTACTGTTCTGCCCCCCTCCCACTACCTCTCAGCAAGCAGAACTCATCGCCTAAACTCAGGCCCTCACTCTTGCAAGGGGACTACACATCAATATTTATACTGACTCTAAACATGTCTTCCATATCTTGTGCCACTATGCTGTTATATGGGCTGAAAGAGGTTTCCTCACTACTCAAGGGTCCTCCATCATTAATGCCTCATTAATAAAAACTCTTCTCAAGGCCGCATTCTCCTTATATCAAGTCTACTCCCCCCATATTTGGACTCCCCACAACACAAGCTACTATTTCTGTGGTCACTCCATTATGCATCTCTCGGCAAAGACCCACTGGATTTCCCCTGGGTAACCTTTCACCTTCTCAATGCTCCTTCACTCTTCATCTCCAAAGCCCAACTACACATATCACTGAAACAACTGGGGCCTTCCAGCTCCGTATTACAGATAAGCCCTCTATCAATACTGGCAAACTTAAAAACATGAGCAGTTACTATTGCTTAGGAAAACATTTACCCTGTATTTCACTCCATCCTTGGTTACCTTCCCCTTGCTCTTCAGACTCTCCTCCCAGGCCCTCTTTATTTACTTATATCCAGCCCCATAAATAACAATGAAAGTTTGCTTGTAGACACTGAACACTTTCTCGTACACCACGAAAATCGAACCTCCCCCTCTACACAGTTTCCCCATCAGTCCCCATTACAACCTCTGACGGCTGTCGCCCTAGCTGGATGCCTAGGAGTCTGCGTACAAGACACCTCTTTTAGTACTCCTTCTCATCTTTTCATTTTGCATTTCCAATTTTGCCTTGCACAAGGCCTCTTCTTCTTCTGTGGCTCCTCCACTTACATGTGTCTACCTGCTAATTGGACAGGTACATGTACACTCGTTTTTCTTATTCCCAAAATTCAATTTGCAAATGGGACTGAATAACTTCCTATCCCACTCATGATACCAAACAGACAAAGAAGAGTTATTCCTCTAATCCCTCTACTTGTAGGTTAGGACTTTCTGCTTCCACTATTGCCCTTGGAGCTGGAATAGCAGGCGTTTCAACTTCTGTCACGACCTTCCATAGCCTTTCAAATGACATTTCTACTAGCATTACAAATATATCACAAACTTTATCAGTCCTTCCGGCCAAGTCAACTCTTAGCCCCAGTTGTCCTCCAAAATCGCTGAGGCCTTGACTTACTCACTGCTGAAAAAGGAGGACTCTCTACATTTTTAAATGAAGAGTATTGTTTTTACCTGAATCAGTCTGGCCTGGTTTATGACAACACAAAGAGACTCAAGGATAGAGCCCAAAAACTTGCCAGCCAGGCAAATCATTATGCAGGAGCCACCTGGACACTTTCTGCGTCTTTGCTGCTCCCTATTCTTAGTCCCCTGGTACCTGTTTTTTTCCTTCTCTTATTCAGGCTTTGTGTCTTCCGTTTGGTTTCTCAATTCATACAAAACCGCATTCAGACCATCACCAATCATTCTATACGACAAATGCTACTTTAAACAACCATCCCCTGCACCAAGATCTCCCCACAGCCTAAATCCCTATTCCTTGTAACTCATTATAAAACTTTCCTTAAGGTGTCCACGCAGCTCCTAATCGCACTTGAAGCAACTGTGAGAAACATCATCCATTATCTCTCCATACCACCCCCCAAAATTTTTGCCACCCCAACACTTCACCACTGTTTTATTTTTCTTATTACTATAAGAAGACAGGAATGTCAGGCCTCTGAGCCCAAGACTGCACGTATACATCCAGATGGCCTGAGGCAACCAAAAAGTACAAAAGAAGTGAAACAGCCAGCTCCTGTCTTAACTGATTGACAAACCTTATGACTTGCCATTATGACTTCCTGCCCTGCCCCAACTGATCGATCGACCTCGAGACATTCTTCTTCTGGACAATGAGTCTTATGATCCCCCACCAGGCACCTTGTGACCCCCTCCTCTGCTGACAATAGATAACCACCTTTAACTGTAACTTTCCACTGCTTAACTCAGTCCTATAAAACTGCCCCACCCCTATCTCCTTTTGCTGACTTCTTTTTCAGATTCAGTCCCCCTGCACCCAGGTGAAATAAACAGCCTTGTTGCTCACACAAAGCCTGTCTGGTGGTCTCTTCACACAGACGAGAGTGACACTGCAGTCTACTTGAGGGTGGAGGGTGGGAGGAAGGAGAGGCATAAAAAAAAATATTGGGGGCTGGGCGTGGTGGTTCATGCCTGTAATCCCAGCACTTTGGGAGGCCGAGGTGGGTGGATCACCTGAGGTCAGGAATTCAAGACCAGCCTGGCCAACGTAGTGAAACCCTGTCTCTACTAAAAATACAAAAATTAGCCAGGCGTGATGGTAGGCACCTGTAATCCCAGCTACTGAGGCAGGAGAAGCCCTTGAACCTCGGAGGTGGAAATTGCAATGAGCTGAGATCATGCCAGTATACTCCGGCCTGAGCAAGAACAGCAAAACTCAGTCTCAACTAACTAAATAAATAACTATTGGGTACTGGGCTTAATGCCAAAGTGATTAACTACTCTGTACAACAAACCCTGATGACATGCGTTTATCTGTGTAACAAACCTTCACATGTAGCCAAAACCTAAAGTAAAAAAATGAATATTGTCAGGCCTCTGAGCCCAAGCTAAGCCATCATATCCCCTGTGACCTGCACATACACATCCAGATGGCTGGTTCCTGCCTTAACTGATGACATTCCACAACAAAAGAAGTGAAAATGGCCTGTTCCTGTCTTAACTGATGACATTGTCTTGTGAAATTCCTTCTCCTGGCTCAAAAGCTCCCCCACTGAGTACCCTGTGACCCCCACTCCTGCCTGCCAGAGAACAACCCCCCTTTTTCCTTTACCTACCCAAATCCTATAAAATGGCCCCACCCCATCTCCCTTCAGTGACTCTCTTTTCGGACTCGGCCCACCCGCGCCCAGGTGAAATGAACAGCTTTATTGCTCACACAAAGCCTGTTTGGTGGTCTCTTCACATGGACACACATGAAATTTGGTGCCGTGACTCGGATCGGGGGACCTCCCTTGGGAGATCAATCCCCTGTCTTCCTGCTCTTTGCTCCGTGAGAAAGATCCACCTATGACCTCAGGTCCTCAGACCGACCAGCCCAAGAAACATCTCACCAATTTCAAATCCGGTAAGCGGCCTATTTTTACTCTCTTCTCCAACCTCCCTCACTATCCCTCAACCTCTTTCTCCTTTGAATCTTGACGCCACACTTCGAACTCTCCCTTCTCTTAATTTCAATTCCTTTCATTTTCTGGTAGAGACAAAGGAGACATGTTTTATCCGTGGACCCAAAACTCCAGCGCTGGTCACCGACTAGGGGAGGCAGGCTTCCCTTGGTGTTTAATCATTGCAGGGACGCCTCTCTGATTATTCACCCAGGTTTCAAAGGTGTCACACCACGCACGGATGCCTGCCTTGGTGCTTCACCCTTAGCAGCAAGTCCCGCTTTTCTAGGGAAGGGACAAGTACCCCAACCCCTTCTCTCCATGTCTCTACCCCTTCTTTGCCTTTCTGGGGGGCAAGAAACCCCCAACCCCTTCTCCTTCATCCTTAGCGGCAAGTCCCGCTTTTCTAGGGGAGGTTCAAGTATCCCAACCCCTTATATCTCTGTGCCCTGATCCCTTATTTCCACACCCCAGCCTCTTATATATCTGCACCCCGATCCCTTATTTCCACGCCCCAACCCCTTATATCTCTGCACCCCGATCCCTTATTTCCACACCCCAACTTCTTGTATCTCTGCGCCTCGATCCCTTATTTCCACACCCCAACCTCTTATATCTCTGTGCCCCAATCCCTTATTTCCATGCCCCAACCTCGTATCTCTGTGCCCCAACCCTTTTCCCACTTTTCTGGAGGGTAAGAACCCCCAAACCCCTTCCCTCCATGTCTCTACTCTCTCTTTTCTCTGGGCTTGCCTCCTTCACTAGAGGCAACCTTCCACCCTCCATTCCTCCTTCTTCTCCCTTAGCCTGTGTTCTTAAGAACTTAAAACCTCTTCAACTCTCACCTGACCTAAAATCTAAGCATCTTATTTTCTTCTGCAATGCTGCTTGACCCCAATACAAACTCAACAGTAGTTCCAAATAGCCAGAAAACATCACTTCCAATTTTTCCATCCTGCAAGATCTAAATAATTCTTGTCGTAAAATAGGCAAACGGTCTGAGGTGCCCGACGTCCAGGCATTCTTTTACACATCGGTCCCTCCCTAGTCTCTGTGCCCAGTGTAACTCATCCCAAATCTTCCTTCTTTCCCTCCCGCCTGTCCCCTCAGTCCCAACCCCAAGCGTAGCTGAGTCTTTCTAATCTTCCTTTTCTACAGACCCATCTGACCTCTCCCCTCCTCCCCAGGCTGCTCCTTGCCACACCGAGCTAGGTCCCAATTCTTCCTCAGCCTCCGTTCCTCCACCCTATAATCCTTTGATCACCTCCCCTCCTCACCCCCGGTCCGGCTTACAGTTTCATTCCGTGACTAGCCCTCCCCCACCTGCCCATCAATTTACTCTTAAAAAGGTGGCTGGAGCTAAAGGCATAGTCAATGTTAATGCTCCTTTTTCTTTATCCCAAATCAGATAGTGTTTAGGCTCTTTTTCATCAAATACAAAAATCCAGCCCAGTTCATGACTCATTTGGCAGCAACCCTAAGACACTTTACAGCCCTAGACCCTAAAACGTCAAAAGGCCATCTTATTCTCAAAATACATTTTATATCCAATCTGCTCCCGACATTAAATAAAACTCCAAAAATTAAATTCCAGCCCTCAAACCCCACAACAGGATTTAATTAACCTCACCTTCAAGGTGTACAATAATAGAAAAAAGTTGCAATTCCTTGCCTCCACTGTGAGACAAACCCCAGCCACATCTCCAGCACACAAGAACTTCCAAGCTCCTGAATCGCAGCGGCCAGGTGTTCCTCCAGAACCTCCTCCCCCAGGAGCTTGCTACAAGTGTCAGAAATCTGACCACCAGGCCAAGGAATGCCTGCAGCCCGGGATTCCTCCTAAGCCGCGTCCCATCTGTGCGGGACCCCACTGGAAATCGGACTGTTCAACTCACTTGGCAACCACTCCCAGAGCCCCTGGAACTCTGGCCCAAGGCTCCCTGACTGACTCCTTCCCAGATCTTCTTGGCTTAGCAGCTGAAGACTGACAGTGCCCCATCACCTTGGAAGCCTACAGGACCATCACAGATGCTCTAGGTAACTCTCACAGTGGAAAGTAAGTCTGTCACCTTCTTAGTCAATACGGAGGCTGCCCACTCTGCATTACCTTCTTTTCATGGGCCTGTTTCCCTTGCCTCCATAACTGTTGGAGGTATTGACAGCCAGGCTTCTAAACCTCTTGAAACTCCCCAACTCTGGTGCCAACTTAGACAACACTCTTTTATGCACCCTTTTTTAGTTATCCCCACCTGCCCAGTTCCCTTGTTAGGCCGAGATATTTTAACCAAATTATCTGCTTCCCTGACTATTCCTGGACTACAGCCGCATCTCATTGCTGCCCTTCTCCCCAACCCAAAGCCTCCTTCGTGTCTTCCTCTCATATCCCCCCACCTTAACCCACAAGTATGGGACATCTCTACTCCTTCCCTGGCAACCTCTCACATGCCCATTACCATCCTATTAAAACCTAATCACCCTTACCCCGCTCAACACCGATATCCCATACCACAGCATGCTTTAAAAGGATTAAAGCTTGTTATCACCCGCCTGTTACAGATGGCCTTTTAAAGCCTATAAACTCTCCTTACAATTCCCCCATTTTACCTGTCCTAAAACCAGACAAGACTTACAGGTTAGTTCAGGATCTGCGCCTTATCAACCAAATTGTTTTGCCTATCCACCCCATGGTGCGAAACCTTTATATTCTCCTATCCTCAATACCTCCCTCTACAACCCATTATTCTGTTCTGGATCTCAAACATGCTTTGTTTACTATTCCTTTGCACCTTTCATCCCAGCCTCTCTCTTCGCTTTCACTTAGACTGACCCTGACACCCATTAGGCTCAGCAAATTACCTGGGCTGTACTGCCGCAAGGCTTCACAGACAGCCCCCATTACTTCAGTCAAGCCCAAATTTCATCCTCATCTGTTACCTATCTCAGCATAATTCTCATAAAAACACACGTGCTCTCCCTGCTGATCATGTCCAATTAATCTCCAAAACCCCAATCCCTAACAAAACAACAACTCCTTTCCTTCCTAGGCATAGTGCGGTCAGAATTCTTACACAAAAGCCAGGACCACACCCTGTGGCCTTTCTGTCCAAACAACTTGACCTTACTGTTTTAGCCTAGCCCTCATGTCTCCGTGCAGTGGCTGCTGCCACCCTAATACTTTTAGAGGCCCTCAAAATCACAAACTATGCTCAACTTACTCTCTACATTTCTCATGACTTCCAAAATCTATTTTCTTCCTCATACCTGATGCATATACTTTCTGCTCCCCGGCTCCTTCAGCTGTACTCACTCTTTGTTAAGTCCCACAATTACCATTGCTCCTGGCCCAGACTTCAATCCGGCCTCCTACATTATTCCAGATACCACACTTGACCCTCATGACGGTATCTCTCTGACCCACCTGACATTCTTCCGATTTCTCCCATATTTCCTTCTTTCCTGTTCCTCACCCTGATCATGCTTGATTTATTGATGGCAGTTCCACCGGGCCTAATCGCCACACACCAGCAAAGGCAGGCTATGCTATAGTACAAGCCACTAGCCTGCCTCTTAGAACGTCTCATTTCCTTTCCATCGTGGAAATCTATCCTCAAGGAAATAATTCTCAGTGTTCCATCTGCTATTCTGCTACTTCTCAGGGATTATTCATGCCCCCTCCCTTCCCTACACATCAAGCTCAAGGATTTGCCCCCGCCCAGGACTGGCAAATTAGCTTTACTCAACATGCCCTGAGTCCGGAAACTAAAATACCTCTAGTCTAGGTAGACACCTTCATTGGATAGGTACAGGCCTTTCCTACAGGGTCTGAGAAGGCCACCACAGTCATTTCTTCCCTTCTGTCAGACACAATTCCTCAGTTTAGCCTTCCCACCTGTATACAGTCTGATAACAGACCAGCCTTTATTAGTCAAATCAGCCAAGCAGTTTTTCAGGCTCTTAGTATTCAGTGAAACCTTTATATCCCTTATGGCCCTCCGTCTTCAAGAAAAGTAGAACGGACTAAAAGTCTTTTAAAAACACACCTCACCAAGCTCAGCCATCAACTTAAAAGGGACTGGACAATACTTTTACCACTTTTGCTTCTCAGAATTCAGGCCTGTTCTTGGGATGCTACAAGGTACAGCCCATTTGAGCTCCTTTTTATTAGGCCCCAGTCTCATTACAGACTCCAGACCAACTTGGACTGTGCCGCAAAAAACTTGTCATCCCTACTATCTTCTGTCTAGTCATACTTCTATTCATCCTTCTCAACTACTCATACATGCCCTGCTTTTGTTTACACTGCCAGTTTACACTGTTTCTCCAAGCCAGCACAGCTGATATCTCCTGGTGCTGTCCCCAAACCACCACTTTTAACTCTTAAAGTAAATAAATAATCTTTACTGGCAAAGCTATGCTGAACCTCCTTAGGCACTCTCTAATCAGATGTCCTAGGTCCTCCCAATTCTTAGTCCTTTAATACCTGTTTTTCTCCTTCTCTTATTCCGTTTAGTTTTTCAATTCATACAAAACTGTATCCAGGCCATCACCAATAATTCTAAATGACAAATGTTTCTTCTAACATCCCCACAATATCACCCCTTACCACAAAATCTTCCTTCAGCTTAATCTCTCCCACTCTAGGTTCCCACGCCGCCCCTAATCCCACTAGAAGCAGCCCTGAGAAACACCACCCATTATCTCTCCATATCACCCCCAAAAAATTTTCACCGTCCCAACACTTTACCACTATTTCATTTTATTTTTCTTATTAATATAAGACAGGAATGTCAGGCCTCTGAGCCCAAGCTAAGCCATCATATCCCCTGTGACCTGCACATACACATCCAGATGGCCGGTGCCTGCCTTAACTGATGACATTCCACAACAAGTGAAAATGGCCTGTTCCTGCCTTAACTGATGACATTGCCTTGTGACATTCCTTCTCCTGGCTCATCCTGGCTCAAAAGCTCCCCCACTGAGTACCTTGTGACCCCCCCATTCCTGCCCACCAGAGAACAAACCCCCTTTTTCCTTTACCTACCCAAATCCTATAAAATGGCCCCACCCCATCTCCCTTCACTGACTCTTTTTTCAGACTCAGCCCACCTGCACCCAGGTAAAATAAACAGCTTTAATGCTCACACAAAGCCTGTTTGGTGGTCTCTTCACACGGACGCGCATGAAGAATATAATTTCTTTCAATTTACTGCCTTTTTTTTCTAAAGTCTCACAACGATGCAGAAATACACGTGTACGAGACTTGCTCTGACACCTGGCACAGAACTGACAGTAGCGGCAACCCAGTGAGGCTGGAAGGAGAGTGGAGGACATGACAGGGAAAGGAGACGCTTTATGGCAAAGGGCCTAAGATGCAGCTTTGCTTAGAGTTTTACCACAAAACAAACATATTCATTGGTCAGGTGTGGTGGCTCATGCCTGTAATCCCAGCACTTTGGGAGGCCCAAGGCAGGCGGATCACCTGAGGTTGGGAGTTTGAGACCAACCTGGCCAACATGGAGAAACCTCATTTCTTCTAAAAATACAAAATTAGCCGGGCATGGTGACGCATGCCTGTAGTACCAGCTACTCAGAAGGCTGGGGAAGGAGAATCACTTCAACCCAAAAGGTGGAGGTTGCGGTGAGCAAAGATCACACCATTGCACTCCAGACTGGGCAACTAGAGTGAAACTCTCTCAAAATAAATAAATAAATAACAAATATATATATCATGTGATGTTTAAATATAAAAATATATATTCACTATTAATTGGTGGGGCTGGGCACCATGGCTCACGCCTGTAATCACAGCACTATAGGAGGCTGAGGCAGAAGGATCACCTGAGGTCAGGACTTTGAGACCAGCCTGGCCAACATGATGAAACCCTGTGTCTTCTAAAAATACAAAAAGATTAGCCGGGTGTGGTGGCATGTACCTGTAATCTCAGCTACTTGGGAGGCTGAGGTAGGAGAATCACTTGAACTCAGAAGGCGGAGGTTGCAGTGAGCCGAGATCAGGCCATTGCGCTCCAGCCTGGGTGACAGAGCAAGACTCCATCTCAAAACAACAATAATAACAATAATAGGTGGAATGAGAATATGGCTCCATCCTCTAGGATACAAAAGTACTTCTCCCATAGTTGAGAAAAATTGTAACTATTTTTACCGAAAACACCTGTTTCACAAGCCTCTTAACACCACAATCTCCACGAGCTTAGTGTGCTAACAATGGTTTAAAGAATCTCTAGCTATTATTTAGGTTGATTTCCTATTCTTAAAATAATGATGGAATAAAACACCTTGTATCACTCATGTCTGTGTATGAACTTTCCATTCTAATTAGTAAGATTTTTGGAGTCAGAAACAAAGTAACTCACTCAATTACCTAAAAATATAGTATAAAATCAGGGAGAAAAGATTTCCCCTTATTTGTCTCCTTTTTTAGAATTTACCACGTACTTTGTGGACATTAATACGTGACTTCCATTGGCAGTTGCTCTAATCCTGGTCCACAGAGAGCTGACAGTGCATCCAGATGTGGTCCCTGAACAATCCCTGCTGCCCAACAGCACTGACACCACGGGACCCTTACCCCGTTTCCATCCATGTCTGGGTGTGAGCCCTTCCAGGACCATGCCCAGTGCAGCCTCTTCCCAAGTTCATGTCACTGGGTCACAAGAGATGGAATCTAAGCGAGATGAAAGGGACCGAGGGAAGGCATGGGTGAGTGTGAGCAAACTTGTCAGGCAGGACACTTGAGACTCAGAGAAGATTCCCAACTCCAAGGTCCAGGGTTTCTGAAAGGAAGGAGACAGAACAATCCACCGAGAATATCATCTCACCTGAGGAAGAGCCATCCCTGACTCCTTTGCTTTCCTCTTCCACTTCCAGGTTTCTTCCTCACGTACCAAGAGTCCTTAGAAGTCAATCCTGAATGTTAAAAATACATTGTTTATTGCTCAGAATCACACACCCCGTCCCTGGAACACAACAACACATACAAAGGAGACCTCACCCTGAGGAAATATGGTCCCCTTTGCTGCCCACTGCACCAGAGACAATAGACTCCTACAGGAAAACTCCCGCACCCTTCTGGAGAAAACCACACACGCTGCAGCAGTGGGGAGCTGGGCTGGAATGAGCTCCTCTTCAGGGCACAGACCCAGCCCTGACCAAACCCCATGCAGAAACTGGTGCAGTGGCTCATGCCTGTCATCCCAGCACTCTGGGAGGCCGAGGCGGGTGCATCGCTTAATCTCAGGGGTTTGAGATCAGCCTGGGCAACATGGTGAAACCCCATCTCCACCAAAAATACAAAAACGTAGCCAGGCATGAAGGTACACGTCTGTGTGTCTATGGTCCCAGCTACTTAGGAAGCTGAGGAGAGAGAATTGCTTAAGCTCAGGAGTTAGAGACCAGCCTGCCAACATGTTGAAACAGTCTCTACTAAAAATACAAAAACTGGGCTGGCCGCGGTGGCTCCTGCCTGTAATACTAGCACTCTGAAAGGCCGAGGCCGGCGGATTGCTTGACGTCAGGAGTTCAAGAGTAGCCTGGCCTACATGGTGAAACCCCATCTCTACTAAAAATACAAAAAGTAGCTGGGCTTGGTGGGCGTCTGTAATCCCAGCTACTTGAGAGGCTGAGGCAAGAGAATCGCGTGAATCTGGGAAGCTGAGATTGTGGTGAGCCAAAATCACGCCACTACACTCCAGCCTGGGAAACAACAGGGAAATTCCAACTCAAAAAACCAAAAAACAAAAAAACTATGTCGACCAGGTTCGGTGGCTCTTTCCTGTAATCTCACTACTCTGGGCGGCCAAGGCAGGAGGATACTTTGAGCTCAGGATTTTGAGACTAGCCTGGGAAACACAGTGAAACTTCATTTCTACAAAAAAAAAAAAAAAAAAAAAAAAAAAAGGAAAGAAAGAAAGAAAGAAAGAAAGAAAACTAGCCAGGCTTCTTGGTGGCTCATGACTGTGGTCCCAGCTACTCAGGAAGCTGATGTAGGAGGGTTACTTGAGCCCAGGAGGACCAGGCTGCAGTTAGAGATCATGCCACTGTATTCCAGCCTAAGCAATTGGCCAGACCCTGTCTCTTAATATTAGTTAATTAATTAAGTAAAAAATTATGTGATAACAGAAGGGATTTTTTTCCCACTTCACTGCCCCACTCCCTACCCCACTCTGGGAAAAGGGAACAGAGTGACTCATAAGTGAGTAAGTCACTCCACTGGCTGAATAGGGATTCCAAGTGGAAGATAAACTCTGAGGCCAAGATTTATAGAATGTACATGTCTTATAGATAGGATTCTTAAAATTCTCAATCTCATCTGTATAATTTAAGCAGTTTTAAGTTACTAGATTATATACAAAGAAGTCAAATGTCACAACTAATCATATCCAATGAACTCACCCACTCATCTAAACCCCAGATCCCCAGGTGTCCTCCCTGCTGTGGTTCTCCCTCTGTTCTCCTTGCCACCAGCACAACTCTGCTCTGAATGCCCTGGCTCCAAATCCCTCCTCCTCTCCCTCACTCTGGCGAGCCTCCCTCTTTGCTGCCCCTCTCCCGACCTTGCTGTCCTTCATCTCTCTGTACATCTGGCTTCTCTCTACATTTCTCCAGTTACTTTTCTCCTCTTGCTTTTTCTTTTTTTCTTTTCACTTTTGCTGTCTCTTGACAAATCCCTCACCCATCCTCTACTTTGCCCTCTGTTATGGGTCTTTCTCATTCTTTTCTCTGTCTCAGCTTTTCTACTGCTCTGTCTCCCGATGCCTTTGGCCGACACAATCACAGGAGGGTTTGGAGTAAGACGCTTGCATTCCGGAGGAGCGTATTTTCCAGGGGCTGGAGCTGGGCAGACAAGAACACCCCGTGTCACAGGAGAGGCCCTGGGCACCTCCCCAACGCGGGCTCAGGGGAAGAGGTGACTGCGGAGGGGAGACCTGGGGAGCAGCAGGGTCTGGCACGAGGAGGGAGGTGGGGAGCGACGGTGCCTGAAGACGAGGTTGGGGTCTGCAGGATTCCAGTACCAGGCAGAGGACGCGGCCTCCCTGGGGCTGGGGCCCCGGCACTGCGCTCCAGCGGCCTATGAAGGCGAGGGTGGGAGGCGCCCAGGGCGGAAATCCAGTTCTCGGGTGAGGACTTTAAAAAGCGCGGGGCGGGAGGAGTCAGAAAACGGTTTTGAGCAGGAAAACTACGCGACAGGAAGCGTATACATTGCCCTACAGCAGAAAGACCGGGGACGGCCCAGCCTCAGGGCGACTTTAAACCCAAAAGGAAGCGATATCCAGACCCTCATGGGGACGTCTCAATTTGTCCTGGGTGAAGGAAGAAGGACGAGAATTTCCAGGTCTGTGGGGACCCCACGTCTCAGGTACAGAAGCGCAGGGGACCTGGTAAGCGCAGACTTAATAGAAGAGCGAAACTCACCGCCGAGGTGTGACCTTCACTCCACGCAACCCACTTCCGGGTTTGCGCGAATCTGCGCGCGCAGTACAGAAGCCAGGTCTGGGCGGGGCCCTCGAGGAGGTGGGCGGGGCCTGGACGAGGTAGGGGCGGGGTGGGAGGCCGAGAGACTTTCCCCTTTAGAACCGGCAGAGGGCGGGGCCAGGGCGGGACCTGTGAGTCTCTCCCAGCGCAGAGGCATTTTTCGGGTGTTGGAGGCGAGACTGGCCAGGAAGGCTAAGGCATGCTTCAAAAGCCCTGGAATTGTCTGGAATGGGGATGCAAACTAGAATATGAAATGCAAAGCCCTGCCTGGGCGGAAGGTACAATTTCATGCTGACGGCCCACAGAACCGAATAGAAATCCTCTCCCTTTCTAGTCTCCATTCACTTGGGAGAGAGTCCACATTGTGCTCAGCTTCAGAGACTCAGGCCACTGCCTGAGATGCAGGATGGAGTGCTCAGGCCAAGGAGGGCTGAGGTCACCACCTGCGGCTTAAACACAGCAGGGATACGGGTGCGGGAGCGGGAGCCTGAGGTCCCAGCTATTCAGGAAGCAGCGGCGGGAGGATCGCCAAGCCTGGGAGTCCAGGCCAGCCTGGGTGACAAAGTAACACCCGCTCCCACAGGGATCCCTTCCTCGTCTCTCTCTTTTTTTCTCATAATAAAATTTTTGATGATGTTACATAGGGATCCAAATAATTCCTTTTTTTTTTTTTCTTTTGAGACGGAGTCTTGTTCTGTTGCCCAGGCTGGAGTGCAGTGGCGCGAACTCGGCTCACTGCAAGCTCCCGGGTTCACGCCATTCTCCCGCCTCAGCCTCCCAAGTAGCTGGGACTACAGGCGCCTGCCATCACACCTGGCTAATTTTCTTTCTTTTTTTTTTTTTTTTTTTTGTAGTTTTAGTAAAGACGGGGTTTCACCGTATTAGCCAGGATGGTCTCGATCTCCTGACCTCGTGATCTACACGTCTCGGCCTCCCAAAGTTCTGGGATTACAGACGTGAGCCATCGCGCCCGGCCAATGATCCAACATTATTCTTTTCCACGTGGATATCTGGTTAGTTGTCCCAGCGTATTTGTGTAAGAGATCTATCGGTTTCTTTTTTTTGTTTCTTGAGATGGAGTTTTGCTCTAGTTGCCCAGGCTGGAGTGCAATGGCGCGATCTCAGCTCACCACAACCTCCGTCTCCCAGGTTCAAGCAATTCTCATGCCTCAATCTCCCAAGTAGCTGGGATTACAGGGATGTGCCACCATGCCCTGCTAATGTTGTATTTTTAGTAGAGATGGGATTTCTCTATGTTGGTCAGGTTGGCCTCAAACTTCCGACCTCAAGTGATCTGCCCTCCTTGGCCTCCCAAAGTGCTGGGATTACAGCTGTGAGCCACCGCGCCCGGCTTATTTTCTTTTTTATATTTACTTTTTTCTATTCTTTTTTTTTTTTTGAAACAGAGTTTTCTCTTTTGGCCAGGCCGGAATGCAGTGGCGAGATCTGGGCTCACTGCAGCCTCTGCCTCCTGGGCTGAAGCAATTTTCCATCTCAGCCTCTGGAGTAGTTGACATTACAGGCACGTGCAACCATGCCCGGCTAATTTTTGTATTTTTGGTACAGATGATGTTTCACTATGTTGGTTAGGCTGGTCTCAAACTTCTGACTTCAAGTGATCCACCTGCCTCAGCCTCTCAAAGTGCTGGGATTATAGTCATGAGCCACTGTTCCTGGCCCAAAAAATATTCATTACTTTACTCTTTAAATTTTGAGAAAATATAATGGAAAACAAAAAAAACCTTCCCCCAAATGAGAAATCATCTTCACGATGATAATAGTGAGAGAAATAAAAACCACTTTATTAATAAATAAGCCTTAAATAAGAATATGATGGGATTTAAGACAATAATAATAGAGGCAAACAACTAAGAGGTTGAAAAGGGACAAGGAAACGTCACTGTTCTATACAACCCATTAAGTACATGTTTTCAAGATAAACACTAATCAGTCCTCAGAGAAGAGGACTTGACAACACCCTTGGTCACACATAGTTCATCCTGGCTCTACTTGGTAATGGAGGTGACCATCTGTGTCAGCTAATGAGCTTCGTCCAGAGGGAGAGGGAGAAACCCTAACCCATGTCTTTTTGACTAGTGTGAAGTTTTACAACATGGCCACAGGTGCCCTCTCTGGTCAGCTGTCTGGACCAGCTAAGCAAGGCCACAAGTTATACCAAGGCAGCAGTTATGGTATAGATTACATAACCTGTCACTGTATGATATACTGTCTTTGTCCTGCTTCTGTAAGCTTGCCTATAGAAGCCCAGCTCTGTCTTTTTTCTAGGCTTAGCTTTTTGGATGTGAGTCCACTGAGCTGGGGTGCACCTTAATAAAACCCCTCTGTTTTACCCATTGATCTCTCCAGCCCTCTCATTTTCCATGTTATGTAATAACAGAAAGTGATTTTTTTTTCCCCACTTCACTGCCCCACTTCCTACACCACCCTGCAAAAAGGGAAGAGAGTGACTCTCAAGTGAATAAATCACTACCCTGTGGCTGAATAGGGATTCCAAGTGAAAGCTAACCTCTGATGCCAAGATTTATAGAATGTACATGTCTTATAGATAGGAATTTTAAAATTCTCTGTCTCATCTGTATAATTTAAATAAGTTGTTATTTATTATATTATATACACAGAAGTCAAGATGTCACAAGTTTTCATATCCAATGAACTCACTCACTCATCTGCCTTGGCCTTTAGAGTAGCTGTGAGTATAGGTGTGCACCATCATGCCCTGTTAATTTTTGTTTTTTGGCAGAGATGGGGGTCTCACTATGTTGCCCACACTGGTCTCAAACTCCTGGACTCAGGCAATCCCCTTGCCTTAGTCTCCTAAAGTGCTGGGATTACAGACATTAGCCAATGCACCCAGCCCCTCTTTCTTCATTACTGTGCTTCCCTCCCTAATTCTGTAAATATCTCTCATTCTCCCCTTCTCTCTCTAGCTCTTTTTTTTCTATTTCCCTGGGATTCTGCACCTCATTCTGTACCCCTCTCCTGTCCTGCTGTTTATTCCCTTCTTACCTCTATTCCTTCTCTTCCACCTCTTCTGCTTCATCCTTGGAGCTTATATAACCTCTTGTTCCTCCTTCTCCCCAGTCTTTCAATCATCCTCAATCTCCATATATTTCCACCTCTTCTCCCATCTCTGCACCTCCTCTTTTCTCCCTGTTAAATTCTCTCTTCCCTGTTATACTCCTCTGTACCCACTCTCTGGCACCCTAGATTCCCAGCTGTGCTCCCTGCTGTTGTTCTTCCTCTGTTCTCCTTGACACCAGCACCACTCTGCTCTGTCTGTCCTGGCTCCAAATCCCTCCTCCTCTCCCTTACTCTTATGAGCCTCCCTCTTTCTGCCTTGCTGTTCTTCATCTCTCTGTACTTCTAGCTTTTCTCTACATTTCTCCAGTTGCTTTTCTCCTCCTGTTTTTCTTATCTTTTTTTTTTCACTTTTGCAATCTCTTGGCAAATCCCTCACCCATCCTCTACTTTGCCATCTGTTATGAGTCTTTCTCATTCTTCTTTTCTGTCTCAGGTTTTCTACTGCTCTATGTCTGTCTCCTGATCCCTTTGGCCCACAGAATTGTAGTAAAGGTTAAAAAGAAAAAGAAACAAGTTTTCTTCTGCTTAGCAGCTCATTTCAAGGAAAGTTATAAGATAACACTGTCCAAAAAGCTAGGGCTAAAGGAATGGGCTCTAGACACTTTTAAAATTCCAGAACAAAGTGAAGGAAAAAAAAATAGAGAAAGACAAATTCTTCTACCGTTACTCCTTTCCCTAGTCTCTTAAGCATGACTATGTTTTACAAATGTCTGTATTTAGCCAATTCTTTTTTTTTTTTTTTTTTGACACAGCTACAAGGCCACCAGCTATGTAGAATCCAACTTCTTTTTTTTTTTTTTTTTTTTT
>NW_026652287.1:32950782-33021599 GCF_009828535.3 Hylobates moloch | reverse complement strand
CCTGTAGTCCCAGCTACTCGGAGAGGCTGAGGCAGGAGAATGGCGTGAACCCGGGAGGCGGAGCTTGCAGTGAGCCGAGATAGCGCCACTGCACTCCAGCCTGGGCGACAGAGCGAGACTCCGTCTCAAACAAACAAACAAACAAACAAACAAAAAAACAGAAAAAAGATGAAAGCTCCATAAAAGTTTCTAAAAAGACTACGAGGACAAATGAGAAAATACGCATATTTAGATCCAGAAGACCCTCGCAGTCAAGGAATGTTAAAGCTACACTTTGTTACCAATAGCTGGCAAGACATTGCAAAAAAGTTACAAAACTCGAAAACTGGAAAAAACAGTCTATACAGGAATTCTTAGAATAAGCTCAAAAAGTATATGTAAGGAGGAAGAAAAACAAAAGGAAAAAGCAAAAATTTCCTGACAGAATGCACCAGAGGCCAAGCTTAAGCCTCCATTTGCCAGGCCTCACAAAAGATATGAGACGGGGGGCCACAGAACTCGAAGACAGGTAAAGAGGGAAAGCAAACCCAGTACGCTAAGACTCCAAAAACTGAAAAGGGAGAGGGACAAGACAAATGTTGCAAGTGTGGAAAATTAGGTCGTTTCAAAAGAGAATGTCCTGAGTGGAGAAAGGAGAAAAAAAAATCCCACTTAAGGAATTTAAAGAATAAGGAAGTCAGGGGCTCTGTCTTTTCTATCTCCAGTCCCACTGAGAGCCCTTGGTAAATTTAAAGTTGGGACAAAAACATGAGCTTGTTACTTTTCTTTCTTTTTTTTTTTTTTGAGACAGAGTTTTGTTCTTGTTGACCAGGATGGAGTGCAATGGCATGATCTCGGCTCACTGCAACCTCCACCTCCCAGGTTCAAGCAATTCTTCTGCCTCAGCCTTCCCAAGTAGCTAGTATTATAGGCATGTGCCACAAAGCCTGGCTAATTTTGTATTTTTAGTAGAGATGGGGTTTCTTCATGTGTGTCAGGCTGGTCTCGAACTCCTGACCTCAGGTGATCCGCCCACCTTGGCCTCCCAAAGTGCTGGGATTACAGGCGTGAGCCACCGCACGTGGCCAAACTTGTTACTTTTCTAAGAGACTCAGGAGCTTCCCGCTCCTCTGTTTGTTTTGTGCCCTCTAATATAAATTGTTCATTAGAAGAACTTCGAGTTTTAGGAGTCAAAGGGGAAGGATTTAAAGCCAAAGTCTTAGAAAAAACAGAAGTCAGATTTGAAACCCGATCAACCAACGTTAAATTTTTGCTACTCCCTAAGGCTGGGACAAACTTGTTAGGAAGGGGCCTAATGTTAAAGTTAGGTATAGGCTTGCATGTAAGCCCAGAAGGATTCTTCACTTCATTAAACCTGCTTACTACAACAGAGGAAAGCTATATCAATGCTAATGAGTGGTCAAGGGAGGGAAAGTGAAGGAAGCTACAAGTTCCTCCAATTAACATAAAGTTAAAAACTCCCAGGGAAACAGTGAGAAGAAACCAATATCCAATTCCCTTAGAAGGTAGATTAGGTTTAAAACCTCTAATTGAGAGCCTTATCTGAGATGGGCTACTTGAACTGTGCATGTCTCCCTATAATACTCCAATATTGCTTGTAAAGTAGTCAGATCGGTGATACTGGCTTGTAGATCTTCAAGCCATTAATCAAATTGTTCAAACCTCTCATGCTGTAGTTCCCAATCCATATACTACTCTCAGCAAAATTCCATATGACCATCAGTGGTTTACAGAAATAGACCTGAAACATGCCTTCTGGGCATGTCCTTTAGCTGAAGGTAGGATATATTCGCTTTTGAACGGGAAGATCCTGACTCAGGGTGAAAACAACAATACCACTGGACAGTCTTGCCCCAAGGATTTACAGATTCTCCTAACTTGCTTGGCCAAATTCTTGAGGAGGTGTTAGAAAAGATGAGCATCCCAAAGTGTGTATGTATGCTCCCGCATGTGGATGATATACTAGTGTCAGGGAAAGCTGTAGAACAAGTATCTGGCTTTTCCGTCAGCCTTCTCAACCATCTCTGTGGAGAGGGACTACATGGTGTGGTGACACACATCTGAAATCCCGGCTACTTGGGAGGCTTAGAAAAGAGAATTGCTTGAATGCAGGAGGCGGAGGTTGCAGTGAACCAAGATTGTGCCATTGCACTCCAGCTTGGGCAACAAGAGAAAGACTCTGTTTCAAAAAAAAAAAAAAGAAGAAAGAAAAGAAAAGAGAGAAGGAAAGAAAAAACAGGCTGGGCAAACTGGTTCCAGCCTGTTGGCCAGGCTGGTCTCAAACTGCTGACCTCAAGTGATCTGCCTGCCTTGGCCTCCCAAAGTGCTGGGATTACAGGTGTGAGCGACTGCACCCGACCCCTTCTTCTTAACATAAACCCTTTTTATGTCAATTAATGCTTGAACTCAATGTTGAGTCAACTCAAACTCTAGTCAATGCTGAATTGACTCTAATGGCAATTAAAGTTTATTATTTTGTATAGTCATTGTATTTGGGATAATTATCTCAAAAATGAATTTTCAGCTGTTCTGCAAGGAGTGACCTCAGACTAAAGACCTTGCCACACCTATTCCATTTGTAAGATTTCTGTCCAGTATAGATTCTCTGATGTCTAATGTGGTGTGAATGTACAGACATTGCCACACTGGGTGCGGTGGCTCATGCCTGTGATACCAGCACTTTGGGAGGCCGAGGCAAGCTGATCACAAGGTCAAGAGTTGACAGCAACCAGGCCAACATGGTGAAACCCTGTCTCTGCTAAAAACATAAAAATTAGCCAGGCTGGGTGGAGCATGCTGGTAGTCCCAGCTACTCAGGAGGCTAGGAAGGAGAATCGTATGAACCTGGGAGGTGGAGGCTGCAGTGAGCCGAGATCATGCCACTGCACCCCAGCCTGGACAAAAGAGTAAGACTTCATCTCAAAAAAAAAAAAAAAAAAAAAAAAAGACTTTGCCACAATTATCACAGTTGTGAGGTTTCTCTCCTGTATGAATTCTCCTGTGTTTTGCATAAGATGAAGCTTGACTGAAGACCTTGCTGCAATCATGACATTTGTAATGTTTCTCTCCAGTATGAGTTCGCTGATGAACTGCAAGCTACAAACAATATCTGAAATATCTGTCACATTTACTACACTTGTAAGATCTCTTTTCATTATGGATTGTCTAATGATTTGCAATGCTTATAGCATTACTGAGGACTTTGTGAGAATCATTACATTTGTAAAGTTTCCCTATATCATGGATTGCTTGATGATGAATAAGTGATGACGGCCCACTAAAGGCTTTGCCACACTCATTGCACTTATAAGGTTTTTCTGCAGTATGAAGTCTATGATGGCATACAAAGGATGACATATGACTGAAGGTCTTGCCACACTCATTACACTTGTAAGGTTTCTCTCCAGTATGAACTCTCTGATGTTGTGCAAGGTTTGATTGTTGATTAAAAACCTTGCCACATTCATTACACTTGTAAGGTTTCTCTCCAGTATGAATTGCCTTATGAATTAGAAGGGATGAATTTCGAGCGAAGGTCTTGCCACACTCATGACAGTTGTAAGGTTTCTCTCCAGTATGAAGTCTACAATGGCCCACAAGGGATGACTTCTGACTGAAGGTCTTGCCACACTCATTACACTTGTAAGGTTTCTCTCCAGTATGAAGTCTATAATGACATGCAAGGTGTGCTTTTTGATTAAAAACCTTACCACATTCATTACATGTGTAAGGTTTCTCTCCAGTATGAACTCTCTGATGTTGTGCAAGGTATGAATCACGCTGGAAAACCTTGCCACATTCATTACATGTGTAAGGTTTCTCTTCAGTATGAACTCTGTTATGGCGTGAAAGGCATGAATTATGCCTAAAAGCTTTGTCACAAACCTTACATTTGTATGGTTTTTCTCCAGTATGAATTCGCCTATGTGTTTCAAGTTGTGATCTGCAACTGTAAACTTTGTCACATTCTTCACATTTGTAAGGTTTCTCTCCAGTATGACGTCTACGATGCCCTACAAGGGATGACGTCTGACTGAAGGTCTTACCACACTCATTACACTTATAAGGTTTTTCTCCAGTATGAAGTCTATGATGGCGTGTAAGAGATGACTTGTGACCGAAGGTCTTGGAACACTCATTACACTTGTAAGGTTTCTCTCCAGTATGAACTCTATGGTGCCATGCAAGGTATTGCTTTTGGTGAAAGACTTTGCCACATACATCACATTTATATTGTTTCTCTCCTGAATGGGTTACGTGATGTCTCCTTAAATGTGAGCTATAATTAAAGGCTTTGCCACACTCGTTACATTGGAAAGGTTTTTCTCTCATGTGTACTTCCTGTATTTGTGTGAATGATGAAGAATGGAGAAAGTTCTTCTCATACCTATTAGAAATATGGGTTTTGAGCCTACAAGAAATTCTTTGGGATGTTGAAACCAAGGAAGCATTGTTGATAGACTTCTCCACTTGTTTATCAATTTTCCCTTCAGTCTGAAATACGTGCAGTTCAGGCAGATGTGAATGAAAGCTTGATCCAAGCTGATCTTTAATAGGCTTGTTTCCAGCATGCCTTTGATCATGTCGGTCTGTACTACCAGTCAACATTTTTATTTTTGTCATGGGTGCTTCTTGGCCATTTCTTTTAATTTCTTGCCACTGAAACTCAAAGTCATGAATATCTTTCTTGATTTCCAGGAAGCAAAAATCTCCAATGTGATGACTTTCATGTCTTTCCAATGTCCCTGTGTGGAACCCTTCTGTATTGCCTTGCCCTGTTGATGATAACACCATCATGGTTTTAAAAGAGCTATCTAAAAAATATAAAAACCAATAGGTTTCCAATTAAGTACAGATGGTAAATAATATTTAATACTGAAATGTGTTAATATTACACAAAAAGGAATACTTATTTTAAACTTCCCAAATATGATCTTCAAAGTTAAAGAACACCCCATCTCTACTAAAAATACAAAAATTAGCCAGGCGTAGTGGTGGGTGCCTGTAATCCCAGCTACTCGGGAGGCTGAGGCAGGAGAATTTCTTGAACCTAGGAGGCAGAGATTGCAGTGAGCAGAGACCACATCATTGCACTCCAGCCTGGGCAACAAGAGCAAAATTCAATGTCAAACAAAAAGAGTTCAGTCAAGAGCCTCATATATATGAGGCAGTAAGCCTGAACGATATCCTTCCTAAGAGGAATTTCTACAGCAGTGACTGCTGCTTAGAGAATATGATCATTAGTTTATGTGATGATCACTGTCACAGTACAAGTGAGAGATGCTTCTCTGATGCTGCTTAAAAACCAGAACGAAAGGCCAAGCATGGTGGCTCAGGTTTGTAATCCCAACACTTGGCTAGAGGCTGAGGCGGGCAGATTGCTTGAGACTAGGAGTTTGAGACCAGCCTGGCCAACATGGTGATTCCCCATCTCTAATACAAATACAAAAATTTGCAAGGTATGGTGGCTTCCATCTGTAATTCCAGTTAGGTTGGGAGGCTGAGGTATGAGAATTGCTTGAATGCAGGAGGCGGAGGTTGCAATGAGTTGAGATCACAACAGTGCACTCCAGCCTGAGCAACAGAGGGAGAATCTGTCTCAAAAAACAAAACAAAGCCGGGCGCGGTGGCTCAAGCCTGTAATCCCAGCACTTTGGGAGGCTGAGGCGGGCGGATCACGAGGTCAGGAGATCGAGACCATCCTGGCTAACACGGTGAAACCCCGTCTCTACTAAAAACACAAAAAATTAGCCGGGTGTGTTGGCGGGCGCCTGTATTCCCAGCTACTTGGGAGGCTGAGGCAGGAGAATGGCGTGAACCCAGGAGGTGGAGGTTGCAGTGAGCCGAGATCGCGCCACTGCACTCCAGCCTGGGGGACAGAGAAAGGCTCCGTCTCAAAAAAAAAAAAAAAAAAAAAAAAAACAAAATAAAACCAGAACCACAGCTGGAAATGCTTGTCAGTCACTGTCCTGCTTTCTATCTCATCTCCTGAGCCACACTGACAATTCTGCTCAGGGCTTCCAGGGGCATCTCTGCCTAGAGCAGGATGATATTTAATTGTATTAGTCAAAGTGTTAATAAATGTTCTGTTTTCATGTAAAACCACTCCATAGGAGAGTCTCTAAGAAGCCATCTGTGACAGATAGGAGGGTCATCACTGCAGAAAACAATGACATGTACATCAAAAGCATGTATGTGGCAAAATCACAAAAGAGAATACAAAATCAGGAAGAGCCAAGATAGACAAGTGCAGACTCCTCATGTCTGGAGGGACATTTTCCTCACCCACAGCCTCCAGGTTCCTGTAGTTCTCCAACATCACGGCCCTGTATAAAGCCCTCTGCGCAGGGTTCAGGCATTTCCACTCCTCCAAAGAGAATTCTATAGCCACATCCCTGAAAGTCAAGCGTCCCTAAGATGAAACACACATTTCAACAAAACATTAGGGAGGAGTCGTTACCTTCACACACAATGAGAAAAGAGAAAAGAAGTATTGATTTGATCCAAGACGGTGTTCTGACAAACCCATGTTAAGGTATTTTTGAACATTTTTTTCTGTACAGTTGCGTTTTACTGTACTTTCCCATGATAGATTTTAAAATCTCCTGGTCACTGTGGAAGTCTCAGTTTTATGGAAAATATAAAAAATATATGTCTGGGCACGGTGGCTCACACCTGAAATCCCAGCAGTTTGGGAGGCCAAGGTGGGTGTATCGACTGAGCTCAAGGAGTTCGAGACCACCCAGGGCAACATGGTGAAACCAAGTCTCTACTAAAAATACAAAAACATTAACTGGGTGTGGTTGTGCATGCCTCTAGTCCCAGCTGTTTGGGAAGCTGAGGTAGGAGAATAGCTTGAGCTCCAGAGGCAAAGGTTGCAGTGAGCTGAGATTGTGCCACTGCAATTCAGCTTGGGCTGCAGAGTGAGACTCCATCTCTCTCTCTCTCTCTCTCTCTCTATATATATATATATATATATATGTATATATATATAGCCAGGCATGGGGGCTCACACCTATAATCCTGTCACTTTGGGATACCAAGGTGGGTGGATAACTTAAGGTCAGGAGTTTGAGGGCAACATGGTAAAACCCCATATCTACTAAAAATAGAAAAACTAGCTGGGCATGGTTGGGGAAGGTGCCTGTAATCCCAGCTATTTGGGAAGCTGAGGCAGAGGAATTGCTTGAACTCTGGAGGCAGAGGTTGCAGTAAGCCGAGATCACAGCACTGCACTCCAGCCAGGGCAACAGAGCAAGTCTTTCTCAAAATAAAAATATATGTATATATATTGCAAATAATGTGTTTTCTACAAACACCATGGGCTTGGCTTGGCGTGGTGGCTCACACCTATAATCCAACACTTATGGAGGCTGAGGCACGTGAATCACGAAGTCAAGAGATTAAGACAATTTGGGCCAACATGCTGAAACCATGACACTATTAAAAACACAAAAATTAGCTTGGTATGGTGGTGTGCGCCTGTAGTCCCAGCTACTCAGGAGGCTGAGACAGAAGAATCGCTTGAACTCGGGAGGCTGAGGTTGCAGTGAGCCAAGATAGTGCCACTTCACTCCAGCCTATCGAGAGAGGGAGACTCTGTCTCAAAAAAAATCATGGGCTTCTCCATTAATGCTCTCCTGGACACATTTAAAATCACATCTACACGCACTTAAATTAGCTTCAGTCGGGACATTATAAGCAAAAACCTAGAGAGGACACATCCATAGCTACTCACCAGGCTGAGGTGGGAGGATTGCTTGAGCCTGTAGAGCAGAGGTTGAGCTAACCAAGATTGCACCACTGCCCTCCAGCCTGGGGGACACAGTGAGACCCTGTCACCCCCACCTCCCCAAAAGTTGGAAGCTCATTGAATTAAGAGCCAACTTCAAGAAATCATAAATGCAATGCATGAAGAAAATGAGAAGGTCAACCAACATACAGAAATTATGAAGAACTACACAGAAACTCTTGGGCTAAAAATACAGTAACTAAACGGAAAAACTCAATACATGGGTTCAAAAATCAGAATTCATTATGTAAATTGAAAATTAGTGAAGAGGGGACAGGTGAGGTAGCTCACACCAGGACTTTGGGAGGCTGAGGTGGGTGGATCACTTGAGGTCAGGAGTTGGGAGACCAGCCTTGTCAATATGGCGAAACTTTGTCTCTACTAAAAATACAAAGATTAGCTGGATGTAGTGGTGGGCTCCCCACTGCACTCCAGCCTGGGTAACAGAGTGAGACTGTCTCAAAAAATAATAAAGTAATTTTTTAAAAAAGGCCAGGCATGGGCCAGGCATGGTGGCTCATATCTGTAATCCCAGCCCTTTGGGACGCCGAGGCAGGCAGATCACCTGAGGTCAGGAGTTCGCGACCAGCCTGACCAACATTGAGAAACCCCGTCTCTACTAAAAATACAAAATCAGCCAGATGTGGTGGTGCATGCTTGTAATCTCAGTTACTTAGGAGGCTGAGGCAGGAGAATCGCTTGAACGGGAGGTGGAGGTTGCAGTGAGCCAAGATTGCATCATTGCACTCCAGCCTGGGCAACAAGAGCAAAACTCTGTCTAAAAAAAAAAAACAAACCAGGCGTGGTGGCTCATGCCTGTAATCCCAGCACTTTGGGAGGCCTAGGCAGGGGGATCACCTGAGGTTGGTAGCTCAAGACCAGCCTGATCAACACAGAGAAACGCTGTCTCTACAAAAAATACAAAATTAGCCGGGGGTGGTGGTGCATGCCTGTAATCCCAGCTATTCGAAAGGCTAAGGCAAGAGAATTGCTTTAACTATGAAAGCGGAGGTTGCAATGAGCCAAGTTCATGCCATTGCACTCCACCTTCGACAACCAGAGTGAAATTTCATCCCAAAAAAAAAAAGTAGTGAATAGGAAAAGAAACAACAATAACAAAGAATAAAGAAAAATGAAGGGAGTCTAAACAGACTAACAGGACACCATCAAGGACACCATCCTACACATTATGAAAGTCCCAGGCCAGGTTGTGGCTCATGCCTGTAATTCCAGCACTTTGGGAAGCCAGGGTGTGGGGATCACCTGAGGTCAGAAGTTCATGACCGGCCTGGCCAACACGGCGAAATTTCATCTCTACCAAAAATACAACAATTAGCCAGGTATGGTGGTGCGCACCTGTAACCTCAGCTACTTGGGAGGCTGAGATGAGAGAATCACTTAAATCCAGAGGCAGAGGCTGGAATGAGCTGAGATTGCACCACTGCACTCCAGCCTGGGCGACAGTGTTGGGATTTACTCAAGATAGCAGCAGAAATATTAAAGAGAAATATTAGGGAAAGTTATAGGGAATAGTCACAAACCTTTTGGAAGGCCAAAAAGTTATATAGCTTGTAATGATTGAACAGGCTGAAGGCAGCCGGCTCTTACCTTAGAGCATTAGGTCATAGGGTAAATACTAGGGACAATAGAGGCTTCCCCAGTTAAATCTGTTAACCCTACCTCCATTAACTAACCTTTGAGCCAGATGGCCGTCTAGGGAGAGGCTGACCAGGGAAATTGCCCCTTAATGGTATTTACTTTAGACCACAGTACCTGAGCTTTAATCGTTCATAAAACTACTCTCTTAACCATGCTAATTATCCTCAAGTGTGTTTACTCCAACTTCTGTTGTTAATTCCATTCTAAATAAATGCCTGGAGTGCGAGCTTCTTAGGGCCGGCCACAGTGACAAACCTCTTTGTGTGCAGGCGATTGGGCACCCAGCAGGACTGGCAAAGCAGAATATCTACGTGTCAGTGTACGTTTCATTCATCCGTCTGGGCCAGGGTCTGTGGGCAGACCCCTGCAGCTAATGCCCTCTTGTGAGGAGCAATACCTCAGTTGGTGCCCTGTGTGAGGAAAGTCAGGGATCTGCAGAAACAGACCCCTCGCAGTTCAAGCCTCTCTTGAGCAACCTTCGAAGGAAGGGTGAGGACCGCCCTCGTGAGGAAAGCTGCGATGGAAGCGTGAGGAACGCGACCCCCGAAAACGAAGGCAAAGAAGGACTTCGTGGTGAAGCCAGTGAGTAATCAGTAAGTCATTGGTGCCTACTCGAGGTTACCACCTTCTGGGGGAAGTTGAGTCAAGCTGAGGTTTCGTCATGGGACAACAGTTGTCAGCTCAACAGAAACAGTATATAAAAGCATTAAGACAGTTGCTTAAGGCTAGTGGTCGGAAACACAGCAGTAGCAAAACAGAATTATCTGTGTGTCAGCGTACGTTTTATTCATACGTGGTTTAGGTCAGGGTCGGCACGCAGACCCCCGCAGCTAATGCTGTCTTGTGAGGAGCAATACTTCAACAGAACAAGACTCCATCTCAAAAAAAAAAAAAGAGTACCAGAAGTCACAGAAGTGAGTGAGAGGAAGAAAGGAACAGAAAAGCTTGTTGGAAGGCATAATGGCCAAAAATTTCTAATTTTAGAAGGCAAAAGAAACAAATTCAACACCTTAAGAATATCCAAATAGGATAAATCTAAGTAAGAGACCTACAACAAACAACATCATAATAAAACTGTCAAAATTCAGAGATAGAGAAAGAATCCTAACAACAGCCAAAAGAAGAGCTAACTGTCACCCAAGAGGGAGCTCCTGTAATATTATCAAGATATTTCTCTGCTGGGCGGGCGGTAACTCACGCCTGTGATCCCACGACCTTGGGAGGCTGAGGCGGGCAGATCATGAGGTCAGGAGTTCGAGACCAGCCTGGCCAACATAGTGAAATCCATCTCTACTAAAAATACAAAAAATTAGCCGGGTGTGGTGGTGTGCGACTGTAATCCCAGCTATTCAGGAGGCTGAGGCAGGAGAATTGCGGTGGTAAGACCATGGTGGTAAGAATCATGGTGATAAGACCACAGTAGTAAGTTTTGCTTAAGTGAGTGGGAAATTTCACATATTCTTAATCAGAGAGGGCACCACTGCAGCTGGGGGTAGGGATGGAATCTTCCCACATCTAAAAGAGGAAATGGCAAATCCAAGAAGAAGCAATCTGCTTTTCAATACCCCAACTTGCAGGAGACTTCCAGATATCTGCAGTGAAGTCACCATGCTCACAGGCAGCCAGTGTGTTATTCTTGGTAACAGTGAAAAACTGTCAAGGAGATTACGTGATGTCAGGGGTTTGAGACCAGCCTGGCCAACATGGTGAAATCCTGTCTCTATTAAAAATACAAAATTAGCCCAGTGTGGTGGTGGACACCTGTAATCACAGCTACTGGGGAGGCTGAGGCATGAGAATCTCTTGAACCTGGGAGGTGGAGGTTACAGTGAGCCCAGATTGCTCCAGTGAACTCCAGCCTGGGCAATAGAGGCAGATGGAATTTAAGATGAGAGGGGCTGAGAAAAGCCTTGGGTGAGTGCGAGCAAACGTGTGAGGCAGGACGCTTCAGACTCACGGAAGCCTGGCTACCACAATACCTGGTATATCAGAAAAGAAAGAGAGAGATTAATCCACTGAGGAATATCACTTCACCTGAGGAAGAGCCATCCTTATCTCCTTTTCTTTGGTCTTCTTGGTGGCTTCCTCGTGTAACATGAGTCTTTGGAAATTAATCCTGTGTGAGAAAAAAATGACACTTAATTAATTTTTTTTTTTTTTTTTTTCTTTTTGAGACGGAGTCTCGCTCTGTCACCCAGGCTGGAGTGCAGTGGCGCAATCTCGGCTCACTGCAAGCTCTGCCTCCCGGGTTCACGCCATTCTCCTGCCTCAGCCTCTCCGAGTAGCTGGGACTACAGGCGCCCGCCACCACGCCCGGCTAAGTTTTTGTATTTTTAGTGGCGACGGGGTTTCACTGTGGTCTCAATCTCCTGACCTTGTGATCTGCCCGCCTCGGCCTCCCAAAGTGCTGGGATTACAAGCGTGAGCCACCGCGCCCGGCTATTTTTTTGAGATGGAGTTCAGCTCTGTCACCATGATGGGGTTCAGTGACACGATCTTTTCTCACTGCAACCTCCGCCTCCCCAGTTCAAGGGATTCTCCTGCCTCAGCATCCCGAGTAGCTGGGATTCCAGCCATGCTCCACAATGCACAGTTAATTTTTGTATTTTTAGTAGACATGGGGTTTCACCATGTTGGCCAGGATAGTCTCGATCTCCTGACTTTGAGATCTGCCCACCTCGGCCTCCCAAAGAGCTAGGATTACAGGGGTGAACCACCGCACCCAGCTGAGATTTAATGTTTAGAAACCACACATTCCGTTCCTGTGACAAAACACACACAGGGGAGACCTCACCCGGTATAAAGACTGTCCTCTACTGCCCACTGCACCAGAGATCATGCAGAGATAAGAAATCCCCACAGGAAGATCTGGAAGGGTAATTTTGACCAGTTTTCAGATCTTGCTCCCACCTGAAAATATCCAAACACACGCTGAAGCAGGGCACAGAACTTCAGGGCACAGATCTGGCCCTAACCAAACCCCATGCAGAGCACAGCCCCCTCACCTCCCTGTGGATCACAGGCTGATCTCAGCTCTCAACATGGAGGAAACTGCCTTGATGGTCAATGCTGGACACAGATGAGAATCACCAGCGCCATTGTATTATTGAGGGTGGGTCCCATCCTATGACAATAGCAATCTTTGATAGAACAGCATGAAAGATGTATTTGCAAAATGCCTGAGAAACCTAATGTGAAGTCAGGGTTGAGCTCCACTCAGAGGGCACCAGCTGAGCACAGTGCCACTTTCTGGCTCTGCTCTCCCCTTGGTGACTTCCTCCCACCAGGATCCAGTGAACAGTGAAGGAGCAAAAAGAATCACACAGAACAGGCAACATGGACCAGAGGTGGGGGTGAAGGTGGGGCTGCCATGTCAAATGGGGGCCGTGGGAGATCACAAAGGTTACTGTAGAGAAAGTTATGTCAGAACAAAGACTTAGGGGAGAAAGGCTGCTTGTCACTTGCAGCTGATGGGAGAGAGAGTCCTAGACAGAGGGACAGCCCAGGTAAAGGCCCTGAGACAGGAGCAACCTCAGCCCCAGAAAAAGGAAAGAAGCCTGTGTGGCTGGAGCAGAGGGAGTGAGGAGGACACAGGCAGGAGATGAGATCAGGGAGGTCCTGGGAGTGCAGATCCATAGGGATGAGGTCTTGAAACATTTTTCTCCCACACTTCAAAAGAATTTTGGAAATGATGTATTTTCTCACTCCTTTCATTTATACACACAACTTTCTCTTTACATTATA
Organism: Hylobates moloch; assembly: GCF_009828535.3. NCBI lineage: Eukaryota > Metazoa > Chordata > Mammalia > Primates > Hylobatidae > Hylobates > Hylobates moloch. The sequence continues at coordinate 33,008,404 of NW_026652287.1, read as the reverse complement.
AATTACAACATTTACAAATAATGGAATTCATTTCTCATATTTAAAATACATGCTGCCAAGTTTGGCTAAGTCCCTGGAAGTACACTGTCACCCTCATCTGAGATGTGTAGGTCAGCAAGGGAATGTGTTCGGGGGTTTAGGAAGTCACCTATGGAAATGTGAATGTGGAGATGCCTGTTTGATATCCCAGCAGAGAGCTGAGGAGACAACTGGACACAGGATTGTAGACCTCAGGGGAGAGGCCTGCAGGGGACATGGAGTTGTGCAGGTGGGTTAAAGTTGTGAAATGACATGATATGGAAGGGCAGTGGGTGTGGACAGAGACAAGGAGAGATTCAAGATGATCTGAGTCTAATTACCTGTTTTTTCCATTCTGGTACTTGTGTTTTTTACATTTTTGGAGAACAGTAACTTATTTAAAATTCATATTACACCTGAGCATTACCCTCTCATATAGAAAAAGCCACAAACAATTTGGCCAATCATTTCAGGGGTCAGTGTCACTCTGACTGAGCTTTTCTGGTCTTATTCCTCACCTGTATATTACAGGTGGGGTCACTGAGGTTCAGAGTAGGAGACAATTCACCAAGTTATCCTGAGAAGCTCTGAGTTGAGTCAGAAGGAGGTGTGGCTCATTCCTGTGTGATGGCCTGGAAGGCCAACGGACTGCGTTGGTTTTTTTCTCTAAAAAATTGCAGGATGGGCCAGGTGTGGTGACTCACCCCTGTAATCCCAGCACTTTGGGAGGCTGACATGGGTAGATCACATGAGCCCAGGAGTTTGAGACCAACCTGGGCATCACGGTGAAATCCCATCTCTACGAAAAGTACAAAAAATAGCCAGGCAATACTATGCAGCCATAAAAAATGATGAGTTCGTGTCCTTTGTAGGGACATGGATGAAACTGGAAAACATCATTCTCAGTAAACTATCGCAAGGACAAAAAACCAAACACCGCATGTTCTCACTCATAGGTGGGAATTGAACAATGAGATCTCATGGACACAGGAAGGGGAACATCACACTCCGGGGACTGTTGTGGGGTGGGGGGAGGGGGGAGGGACAGCATTAAGAGATATACCTAATGCTAAATGACGAGTTAATGGGTGCAGGAAATCAACATGGCACATGGATACATATGTAACAAACCTGCACATTGTGCACATGTACCCTAAAACCCTAAAGTATAATAAAAAAAAAAAAGTTAAGAAAAAAAAAAAAAAAAACAAAAACAACAACAAGTATTTGAAATAAAATGACTTCTACAAAAAAAAAAAAAAAAAAAAATAGCCAGGCATGGTGGTGTGCATCTGTGGTCCCAGCTATTTGGAGGCTGACCGGGGGGATCACTTGGACCTGGGTAGCAGAGGTTGCAGTGAGCCAAGATTGTGTCACTGCACTCAAGCATGGCTGACAGAGTGACACTCCGTCTCAGAAAAGGAAAAAAAAAAATTCCAGGACCATCTTTTATATACCTGAGCAAAAGAAATGTCTCTTTCAATGTCTAAGGTCCTGATGGCATGAATCCTAAACATGCAATTATTTTCCCAGAAAAATGACAGTAATACGTTCAAAATACACACAATTGTGAACACATAGCTATAGGTGTTTAAAACACTGAAAGAGAGGCAGGGGTACAAATGAGATCTGAGCAAACGTTTTCTTCATGAACACATGGGCTCTGCTGGAACAAGGTTCCAAGTCAATCCAGCCCATCCTTCGACATCTGCAAAGAATATTATGGACCAGAGGAACTTGAGGAAAATGTTTACTTAGAAGCTCACAGCTCACCATTTAATCAGGTGACATGAGGAAAGAAAATGGAGTAATAGGCTACCTGAACTAAATTTTGATGTTAGCGTAAAGAAAAAAATTTCCTTGATATCTTTATGGAGTACACATTGAAACAACCTAAAATCATTTATCAGGTACCAGAAAATGTTTCCAATGCATAATAAAGACTAGAAAGCATGCAGTGCTCAATGTAAACTGAACACAATAAATTTCAGAGAAAAACAATTTTAAAATGGTTAAAAAATATACATCTAATGAAATGTGGGGCCAAAGAAGAAAATTCAAAACACATATCATAGTTGGAAAATGATGATGTGACTTCGTAAGATTCTACCAAAGCTTATTTGAGAAGCAGTTATTTATTTTACTTTATTTTATTGAGATGTAGTCTCGCTCTGTTGCCTGGCTGGAATGCAGTTATGCGATCTTGGCTCACTGCAACCTCCACCTCCCGGATTCAAGCGATTCTCCTGCCTCAGTCTCCCCAGTAGCTGGAATTACAGGCATGAGCCACCATGCTCAGCTAATTTCTGTATTTCAGTTGAGATGAGGATTCACCATGTTGGCCAGGCTGGTCTCGAACTCCTGTCATTAGGTGATCCACCAGCCTTGGCCTCCAAACTGCTGGGATTACAGGTGTGAGCCACTGCACCAGGCCTATTTTTTTTTTTAATTAAGAACAAGCTGGGTGTGGTGGCTCATGCCTGTAATCCCGACACTTTGGGAAGCCGATGTGTCTGGATCCCTTAAGCCCTAGAGTTCGAGACCAGCCTGGGCAACATGGAGGAAGCCTGTCTCTATGAGGAACACAAAAATTTGCCCTATGCAGTGGCAGGCAGCTGTGGTCCCAGCTACTCTGGAGGCTGAAGTAGGAGGATCCCTTGAACCCAGGAGGTGTATGCTGCGGTGAGCTCTGATCCTGTAACAGCTCTCCAACCTGGGTGACAAAGTGAGACCCCATCTCCAATTAAAAAAAGAAGAAGAAGAAGAAACCACTGGGTCCTGGGTCTAGGGGCAGGGAATCTAAGGCCAATTAACACCAACTTTTAAGTCCAGGCCATCTGCTTCTGGGTCCGTGCCAATCAGGGCAGGACAAAAGCCAGGACTGGGGGAGGGAAACCCCAGGAGGTAAGCCGGGCCTGAGCAAGGCCATGAAGGGATGCAAAGAAGTGAGCGGGGCCTGAGTGAGGCCAGGGTGGGGCATGAAGGACAAGGGGCCTGGTGCGGGGGAGAAGAGGCCTGGGCTGTGAGGGGTTTGCAGGCGAATGAAGGGGTCAGGGCCTGAGCTTCTCTCTATCTCGCTCTCCGTGCCTCTGTTTTCCACGCTTTGGAGGCAAAACCCACCAGTGAGGCTGGAGCAGCTCAGGAGCCAGGGAAAGAGTACCTCCCTGAGAAGTCAACACGGGGTGGTAATTAGATCCAGGAAAGTTCCTTACTATTGAAATTAATTTTAGCAATTTAATTCCGAAACCTCAAAGTTGTCTAGGGCAGGAATGCAAACCAGAATGCGAAATGCAAAGCCCTGCCTGAGCCAAATGTACAATTTTATGCTGATGGCCCACAGAACAGACTAGAAATCCTCTCCCTTTCTATTCTTCATTCACTGGGGTGGGAGAGTCCACCCTGTGCTCAGTTCCAGAGACTTCCCTAGGGCCACCACCTGGGGTGTGGAGCAGAGGGCTCAGGCCAGGGAGGAGTGAGGTCACCACCTGCTGCTTAAACACAGCAGGGATGTGGGTTGGGTGGTGGGAGCCAGGAGTCCCAGCTACTCAGGAGGCAGGGGTAGGAGGATTGCTGAGCCGGGAAGTCCAGGCCAGCCTGGGCGACAAAGTAAGACCCTCTACCCCAGAGTTCCCTCCTCCGTCTCAATAAGAAAAAAAGTGATTTTAAAAAAAAGCACTGACCTTGTAACAGTGCATATAAACTGCCCAGTTGTTCCTTACATTTGTTATTTTATGCTGCACTTGTTAGATATGAGTTCTAAATTTCTCTTCAAAGAATCGATATGTCAGTATGTGCAATTATTTGCCTTCTACTTTTAAACTTAACTTCCTGATAAAGCAACCTTTTTCAATCACCTGCTCCACCCTGACTCATTCTGATTACCTGCTCCACTCTGAATAATTCTCCTGCTGACTCATTCCATAACCATTTTTCCCACCAAACCACTCACCCCATCACTCTTTTTAAATTAGCCAATCAAAATTAGTTTAGCCTGTGCGGTCTAATCCTAGCCAATAGGGGAATGACACAGCAGCAGGGGCCTCATGCGTCTGGAGTAATAACCCCTTCCCCTCCCTTGCCCAAGTGTGCATTCACCATTGCTCCATCTATGAGGACGCACCCTTCTATAGAAGTAAATTGCCTTGGCCAGGTACAGTGGCTCACACCTGTAATCCCCACACTTTGGGAGGCTGAGGTGGGCAAATCACAAGGTCAGGAGATCAAGACCATCCTGGCTAACACAGTGAAACCCTGTCTCTACTAAAAATACAAAAAAAAAAATTGGCCGGGCATGGTGGCGGGTGTCTGTAGTCCCAGCTACTTGGAAGGGTGAGGTGGGAGAATGGTGTGAACCTGGGAGGCGGAGCTTGCAGTGAGCCAAGATCGTGCCACTGCACTCAAGCCTGGGTGACAGAGCAAGATTCTGTCTCAAAAAATAAAAAAATGAAAAATAAAAAAAGAAGTAAATTGCCTTGCTGAGAAGAAAAGAAGAAAATTTCATATTCGAGTGCTATTTCTTTTGTGGCACCAAAACTTTATTTATAACAATTTGGAGGGTCGCCAGTGATTACATTCCCCTCCAGGGGCGGTCTCTGGTTCTATCGTGTGAGAAGCTGTGTCCCACCCCCTTGTGGCAGCCTCAGGGGTGAGAAATCACTACCCACCCAGTGCAAAGAATAACCTGAACTCTCAGCAATGTGGAAATAAACAAGCCGGCAACCAGAGGTAAAGGATCCTCACATACTGCGGCGATGACTCTGTGCACAGACCAATGGAAGAGAAGCTGCGGGAGCCGGTAAAGTACTTCCTTGATGGTCGAATTCTGGAGGGCTGAATGTGTGTGTGCATGAATGATCACAGACAACCCTGCTTGCGGTGTTGTTTATGTGGATGGTGACAAGTCCTACTGCTGGACAGAGTGAGCGGGTCCTCTCTGTGGTTCCATAGCTACCTCATATGGCTTAGGGCGGATCCTGCTGTGGGATTCATACCAGCACATCAACACTAAGAGGGGCCTAATTCTTTCTTGGGGGAGTGTCCAGAGAGGACAACTCGAGTGGGAAGTGTGCAAGGACCTTTAGGGGGGAAAGGGAGGAAACAGATCAACCTTCTGGGGCAGGCAACGCAAGACACCCCCTGGTTTGAGGGGTTGAGCCTTCCAGGGCAGGCAAGGCAAGACACCCCTGGTTTGAGGGAATGAGCCTTCCACAAATTTCAGAGGGTTGAACCTTACACAAACCTCCAGTAGTAAGAAAAATATTCAGAACCCCCCTTTCCTTTCTTCTCAGGGGAAGAAAGAGTAGCTCCACTCCTGACAGTTCCTCCCCTAGGGGAAGGGGAAGGAGAGGGGAGAACAGCATAAGTGGCTGGCAGAGGCAGGGAAAGAACAGCGGAGAGGAAAGAGAAACTGGAAGAGGAAATCAGAAAGAAGGAGAGAGAAAGAAAGAGACACAGAGTCATCTGGCCAGGCGCGGTGTAATCCCAGCACTTTGGGAGGCTGAGGTGGGTGGATCACAAGGTCAGGAGATTGAGATCATCTTGGCTAACGTGGTGAAACCCCGTCTCTACTAAAAATACAAAAAATTAGCCGGGCGTGGTGGTGGGCGCCTGTAGTCCCAGCTACTTGGGAGGCCGAGGCAGGAGAATGGCATGAACCTGGGAGGCGGAGCTTGCAGTGAGCCCAGATTGCACCACTGCACTCCAGCCTGGGCAACTGAGTGAGAGTCTGTCTCAAAAAAAAAAAAAAGAAAGAAAGAGACAGAGTCAAAGAGAGAGAGAGAGACAGAGAGACAAAAAGGGAGTCAAAGAAAGAGGGAGAAAGAGACAGAGAGTCAGAAGAGAGAAAGAGAGACAGTAGTAAAGAGAAAGCAGTGTACCCTATTCCTTTAAAAGCCAGGGTAAGTTTAAAACCTATAATTGATAATTGAAGGTCTTCTCCATGACCCTGTAACACTCCAATACCACCCTGTTGTCAGTGTAAACAAGGGCATATCCCGAAAGCACTGAGGCCACTGACAACCCGTAGCCTACCTATCAAAAATCCTTAACCCAGTAAACCACCGATGGCCCAAATGCATTCAATCTGTAGTGGCAACTGCTTTGCTAACAGAACAGAAGGGCTGAGCTGGGACACAAGGGCTGAGCTGTGCTGCTGACAGTGGTTCTAAAGCCATCTCTCATGGATCACAAGCTGAGTCATCATGCCCTGCACACATTGATTTAGGCAGCCTCCTATAATTTTGTCCAGTGGATGAATAAGGTCTTGACTTACTTATTTGACTTACTTACTTGACTTACTTATAGATCAATCTCACACCTTGACACAGTGAGATTCCGTCTCAAAAAAAAAAAAAAAGAAAGATAAAGAGATCCAAAAAATCAGCAGTATGGTGGTCTGAGGTGAAAGCAGTTTACATCTCTTAAATTAAATGGCCTCTGATTTCCAGTGTCAAACGTATACTCAACAAAATCCCCTTTGTAGATTGCAGAATTGTGTATAGACATGAAAAAATGAGTAAACCCTATGAAGAGTACAGCAATGGAGGAGACCACGGGCGTGAAGAATGATCGCCTAGCTGAGTAGGTAGAGATCGGTTTGTGAAAACAGAGCTGGGCCAGATGCGATGGCTCATGCCTGTAATCCCAACACTTTGGGAAGTGGAGGTGGGTGGATCATGAGGTCAGGAGTTCGAGAATAGCCTGACTAGCATGCTGAAGCCCTGTCTCTACTAAAAAAATACAAAACGTTAGCTGGGCATGGTGGCACGTGCTCGTCATCCCAGCTACTTGGGAGGCCGAGGCAGGAGAATTGCTTGAACCTGGGAGTCGGAGGTTGCAGTGACCTGAGATCGCACCACTGCACTACAACCTGGGTGACAGAGTGAGACTCTGTCTCAAAACACAAAACAAAACGAAAAAGAAAAAAGAAAAGAAAAGAAAACAAACCCAGATGGAGATTGTTGCCTACGTATGTGATTGGTCAAATTAGTGAAGAAAAACAATAATGTGCTAACTAAAATATCTGCATATGAAAATTAGAGGGTAAGGCCAGGCTCAGTGGCTCATGCCTGTAATCCCAGCACTTTGGGAGGTTGAGGCAGGTAGATCACAAGATCAGTAGTTCAAGACCAGACTGGCCAAGATGATGAGACCCCGTCTTACTAAAAATACAAAAATTAGCCAGGCATGGTGGCAGGCGCCTATAATCCCAGCTACTTGGGAGGCTGAAGCAGGAGAATCACTTGAACCTGGGGGAGAGAGTTTGCAGCGATCTGAGATTGCACCATTGCACTCCAGCCTGGGCAACAGAGAGAGACTTCATCTCAAAAAAAAAAAAAGAAAAAAGAAAAAAAAACTTGAGGGTAAATCTTGTTTCTTATATAAAAACAAGGGTGTCTCTTTTCCTGCTTCCTATATTATTTGAAGTCATATCCCTGGACTTTTAAACACAGTCTCTGGAAAAAATGAGACATGAAAAGTGAAGGTAACAGACTAGCAAATGCCAGGGCCTCATATCCTCATGGAGACACCAACTCAACAAAAATGCTTCATCAAAAATATCTTTGTAGGCTGGGCATGGCTCACGCCTGTAATCCCAGTACTTTGGGAGACCAAGGTGAGTGGATCACCTGAGGTCAAGAGTTCAAGACCAGCCTGGCCAACATAGTGAAACTCTGTCTCTACTAAAAGTACAAAAATTAAGCCAGGTGTGGTGGTACATGCCTGTAATCCCAGCTACTCGGGAGGCTGAGGCAGGAGAATCACTTGAACCCAGGAGGCAGAGGTTGCAGTGAGCTGAGATCACACAACTGCACCCCACCCTGGGTGACAGAGCCAGACTCCATCTCAAAAAAAAAAAAAGAAACAAACACTAAAATATGGGGATTTCATTCAACCTCACAAGCTCCCTTAATAAGATTGATGAAAACCCTATCTCTTACAGGGTTGATTCTACAACAAATTTAACAAAGGTTTTCTTGTTAAAAATGAGCAATGACACATATTGGTATGAAAAATGTGAAATGAACAACAGTTCAGTCAAGAGCCTCATGTGAGGCTGTGAGCCCAAATGACATCCTCAGTAGGAGGAATTTTAACACCACTGACTGCTGTTTAGAGAAGATGATCATTAGTTTATGGGATGAACATTGTCACAATGCCAGTGAGAGACACTTCTGTGATGCTCCTCAAAAACCAGAATGGCTGAGGCATGGTGGCTCATGCCTGTAATCCCAGCACTTTGGGAAGCCGAGGTGGGTGGATCACCTGAGGTCAGGAGTTCAAGACCAGCTTGGGCACCAAGGTCAAACTCCGACTCTACTAAAAATACAAAAACTGACCAGGTGTGGTGGTGCATGCTTATAATCCTTGCTACAAGGGAGGCTGAGGAAGGAGAATCGCTTGAACCCAGAAGGTTGCAATAAGCACAGATTGCACCACTGCACTCCAGCATGGGTGACAGAGGGAGACTCTATCTCAAAAAAAAAAAAAAAAAAAAAGCATGACAGCTGGAAACACTTGTCAGTCAGTGTCATGCTTTCTATCTCATATCCTGGTCCACGGTGACAGTTCTGCTCAGGGTTTCCAGGGGCGTCTCTGCCTAGAGCAGGATGATGTTCAATCATAATAGTCAAAGTGTTCTTCATGAATTTTCTGTTTTAATGCAAACCCATTCCATAGGGGAGTGCCTAACAAGCTGTCCATGACTGATAGGAGGGTCATCACTGCAGAAAACAATGACATGTACATCAAAAGCATGTATGGGGGCTGGGCGCAGTGGCTCACACCTGTAAGCCCAGCACTTTGAGAGGCTGAGGCGGGTGGATCACCTGAGGTTGGGAGTTCGAGACCAGACTGACCAACATGGAGAAGTCCTGTCGCTACTAAAAATACAAAATTAGCCAGGTGTGGTGGCACATGCTGGTAATCCCAGCTACTTGGGAGGCTGAGGCAGGAGAATCGCTTGAACCTTGGAGACAGAGGTTGCGGTGAGAAGCGATCACACCACTACACTCCACCCTGGACAACAAGAGTGAAACTGTCTAAAAAAAAAAAAAAAAAAGCAAACACAGAGTTTCTCTACAGATATTAGGTTCAACATACCAGGTGATATTCATTACCTAGATGGGCTGAAATACAAGTGGTGTCTCAGAGAGGACAAAGTCCAATGGATATGATAGAAAAGAAAAGAGAGTAAAGTCTGCATCTGACAACTGTCGTGATCATAGCAACAGCCATGACTAACATTTTTGAATGCTTCCCATGTGCCATACACTGTTGTAAGTGCTTCCCATGTCTTAAGCCATAAAATAACATACTATCCCATGAAGAAAGATCTGTACTTGGAGACAACTGCATCACACACACTCCAGGAAACTTGCCACAAATCTAATACCTAAAAATGTCAACACGAGCACCTGATTCCAGATGTCTGGGATTCAGATTTTAATATAACCACCTAAGTAACAGATACAGCTTCAAAGCTAAACTGACACAGGTTTATCTACTGGAGAGAACATGAAATAGGTTCAAGGGTAAGAACATAGAGCATCCTACAAGGTCACTGAATGGACACACAGAGGCATGAATGTAATCCTGTACAATCCTTCTTACTATTTTTCCTTTAAAGATGGAGTTTCACTCTGTCAACCAGGCTGAAGTGCAGTGGCACAATCTCAGCTCACTGCAACCTCGTTTGCCCAGGTCTAAGCAATTCTCCTGCCTCAGCCTCCCAAGTAGCTGGGACTACAGGCACCTGCCACCACACCCAGCTAATTTTTGTATTTTCAGTAGAGACAAGGTTTCACCATCTTGGCCAGGCTGGTCTTGAATTCCTGACCTTGTGATTCACCCTCTTCAGCCTCCCAAAGTGCTGGGATTACAGGCATGAGCCACCGTGCCTGGCCTGTTTTTACTATTAACTCATTATTGTGATAGCTGACAACAATGAAAAATACTTAAAATTATTACAATTATTATAAAAAATAAAACTTATTGCAGATGATGTTTTTTTTTGAGACGGAGTCTTGCTCTTTCACCCAGGCCGGAGTGCAGTGGCGCAATCTCGGCTCACTGCAAGCTCCGCCTCCCGGGTTCACGCCATTCTCCTGCCTCAGCACCCCTAGTAGCTGGGGCTACAGGCGCCCGCCACCGCGCCAGGCTAATTTTTTGTATTTTTAGTAGAGACGGGGTTTCACCGTGTTAGCCAAGATGGTCTCGATCTCCTGACCTCATGATCCACCCGCCTTGGCCTCCCAAAGTGCTGGGATTACAGGCGTGAGCCACCGTGCCTGGCGAAAATGATGTGTTTTCTATGTAACCATGGACTTATCCAGCCATGTATTCTCCCAAGATGGGAGGATCCCTTGAGGCCAGGAGATCAAGGCTATAGTGAGCTATGATTGCACCACTGCACTCCACCCTGGACAGCAAAATAAAAATAAAATATAAAAAATAAGTCCGGAAGTGGTGGCTCACGCCTGTAATCCCAACACTTTGGGCGGGCTGAGGAGGAGGCTGAGGCAGGCAGATCACAAGGTCAGGAATTTGGGACCAGCCTGGCAAACATAGTGAAACCCCATCTCTACTAAAAATACAAAAATTACTTAGGCATGGCGGTGCGTGCCTGTAGTCCCAGGTACTCGGGAGGCTGGGGCAGAATTGCTTGAACTGGGGAGGCAGAGGTTCCACTGAGCTGAGATCACACCACTGCTCTCTAGCCTAGGCAACAAAGCGAGACTCCATCTCAACAAACATGAAAAAGAAAAAGACTTAGCTATGTGGGGTGACACATGCTGATCATTCTAGCTCTTTGAGAGGCTAAAGTGGGGATCACTTGAGCCCAGGAGTTCAAGGCCGCTGTAAACTAGAATTGTACCACTGTACTCCAGACGTGGGGCACAGAGCGAGACCTTCTCTCTCTCTCTCTCTTTTTTTGTTCTAGATGCAGTCTTACTCCGTTGCCCACGCTGGAGTGCAGTGGCACCATCTCGGATTACTGAAACCTCCACCTTCCGGGTTCAAGTGATACTCCTGCCTCAGCCTTTTGAGTAGCTGAGATTATAGGCATGTGCCACCACACCCAGCTAATTTTTGTATTTTTAATAGAGACGGGATTTCACCATGTTGGCCACGCTGGTCTCAAACTCCTGAACTCAAGTGATCCACCTGCCATGGCCTCCCAAAGTGCTGGAATCACAGGGGTGAGCCACCATGCCCAGCCCCACATTTACATTATGGCATCTTGACTTGACCGTCAGCTCCACAGCTGCTTTGTGACTGTGTGTGTGTGTGTGTGTGTGTGTGTATGCTCACGTGCTGTGACAGGCAAGGAAAAGCCAGTAGAGAGTCATCGCCACTGGCCTGGCAGGAGGAGGTGGCCCTCGGGCTGCAGTTCACTGTGCTGTTTGCACTCTGATCCTTGGAAGAATCTTTCCTGAAGTCATGGAGCCTCCAGCTCCTCCAGAACAGAGCTAGTTGTGTAGGAGTGTGTCCTTCATGCCCCTCAGGTCCCTGACCTTCTCCCCACCCTTCTTGAAGGGAATCCAGGACCCCTGACTCTGAGCGCATCACCTGCTGGTGGCAAAGCCCCTGCCCATGATGGCCGAACTGGGCTCTGGCGATGTGCAGAGCACGGAGACCCAGGAGCTGGAGTGAGGCAGTGACACACATGACAAAAATGGGGACGCCTCGGCACTGCCTGAGAACACAGGGACTGGTCTGTAGGGCTTTTCTGACATTAGTGAGGCCTTCTCCTCTTATTTTGACTAAAACAAATTGCCACAGGAAATTTAGATCAATTAGAGTTCAAATTTCCAGAAGAAATGTGGGGCCATCCTCACACTTGCCCCAGTCCCTCAGTCTTCCCTAACGACACCTCAGCATCTAAACTACAACCTTAGAGTAGGTGCTGCAGTTGTTCTGTGGCCAAGATGGGAACTGTGCGTCCTTCAAGTAAGGGAGACACAACACACAAAGTAATCCACACAGAAGGGTGTTTCTGGGTGAGCACAGTGACTCCTGTCTGTAATCCCAGTATACTGGGAGACCAAGGCAGGTGGATCACCTGAGGTCACGATTTGAGATTTGCCATGCCAACATGGTGAAACCCTGTCTCTACTAAAAATACAAAAATTGGGCTGGATGCAGGGGCTCATGCCTGTAATTCTAGCACTCTGGGAGGCCGAGGCTGGTGAATCACTTGAGGTCAGGAGTTCGAGACCAGCCTGGCCAACATCGTGAAACCGCATCTCTATTAAAAACATAAAAAGTAGGCTGGGCGCGGTGGCTCACACTTGTAATCCCAGCACTTGGGGAGGCCGAGGCGGGCGGATCACGAGGTCAGGAGATCGAGACCACGATGAAACCCCGTCTCTACTAAAAATACAAAAAATTAGCCGGGCGTGGTGGCGGGTGCCTGTAGTCCCAGCTACTTGGAGAGGCTGAGGCAGGAGAATGGCATGAACCCGGGAGGCGGAGCTTGCAGTGAGCCGAGATTCCACCACTGCACTCCAGCCTGGGTGACAGAGTGAGACTCCGTCTCAAAAAAAAAAAAACATAAAAAGTAGCCTGACTTGGTGGGCATCTGAAATCCCAGCTACTTGGGAGGCTGAGGCAGGAGAACTGCTTGAACTCGGGTGGTGGAGGTTGTAGTGAGCCGAGATCGCACCACTACACTCCAGCCTGGGTGACAGAGTGAGACTCAAAAATAAAATATAATAAAATAAAAATAAAAATACAAAAATTAACCAGGTGTGGTGGCACACACCTGTAATCCCAGCTACTTGGGAGGCTGAGGCACAAGAATTGCTTGAAGCTAGGAGACAGAGGTTGCAGTGAGCCAAGATCATGAGACAGCACTCATTGTTTGGACAATAGAGTGAGACTCTGTCTTAAAGAAAAAAAAAAAGTGCTTCTGATATGATTGATGCAGAGATAATAAAACCTGAGTAACATGATAGAAACTGACGGGCAGAGGGAACTTGAGATGGGGGTGGGCGGGCACGGGAGACAGCTCTGAGCCCAGACCTGAAGGAGGAGAAAGGGACAGGGCCATGATCATTTAGGGACATAGGGTAAGAGCAGGGACAATGGCCTGAGACAGAAAAGAGTTTGGTGTTTGGGGAAAAAAAAAAAAGTGACTGGGGCAGAGGGAGTCATGAGATGAGGACAAGCTCCCAGGAGGAGGCTGGACACTGGCGGGGGCCCTGGACAAAGGGCTGTGGGGCCACAGTGAGGAGTTGGGCTTTTGTCCTGGGGAACACGGGAAGCCAGTGGAGGGTTCCCTGCCAGGGACTGACATGACCCGCTTTAGATTTCGCTGTGATATCCTCATACAGAGAAAGGCCCCGAAGATGGTCTCTGTGTCTCAGTCTACACCTCTGTTTCTTCCATTCTTCTGCTTTTCTTCATTTTTGGGGTACTGCATCCCATTTAAAATTCTAGTTACAACTGGGCACTTCCCTCTCCCAGAAGAAAAGCCACACCCAGGCACACACTCTATTTTGCCAATCATTTCAGGGGCCAGGGTCACTCGGGTTGAGCTTTTCTGGTGTAGACCCTCATCTCCAAGTTGCAGGGAGGCTCACTGGGCTCAGAGCGAGGACATTTTGACCAAGTTACCCTGAGAAGGTCTGAGATGAGTGAGAAGGTGTGTCTGGATTCTTACATGGGGGCCTGGAAGGGCTAACGGGAAGGGTTGGTCTTTATCACCCCTATCCTTGAAAATTACAGAAGCATCTTTCACATACCTGGGCTAAAGAAACTTCCTTTACAAGGTTCTGATGCCACTGATTCCTGACAGTTAATTCTTCCTTAAAAAAAAATCACAGTAACATTCATAAAATGCAGAAGTATGAACACACAGCTATTGACCTTGAAAACAGGGAAAGAAGGTCAGCTGTAGAACTAAGACGTAAGCAAATTGTTTCAATCAAGAATATATGGGTGGTCAGGCACAGTGGCTCACGCCTGTAACCCCAGCACATTGGGAGGTCGAGGTGGGTGGATAGCCTGAGGTCAGGAGTTCCAGACCAGCCTGGCAAACATGGTGAAACCTCATCTCTACTAAAAATACAAAAAAATGAGCCAGGCATGGTGAAAGGCAAATGTAATCCCAGCTACTCAGGAGGCTGAAGCAGGAGAATTGCTTGAACCCTGGAGGCAAATGTTGTAGCAAGCTGAGATGACACCATTGCACTTCCAGCCTGGGGAACAAGAGTGTAACTGTCAAAAAAAAAAAAAAAAATACAGGAGTGCTTCTGGAACAGCATTCCATGCCAAGCCAACCTATCTTTCAACATTTGTCCAAATGCACCAGAGGGCCTTGAGGGAAACATGCACTTAATAGCTCTCAGCTCAAGATTTTATCAATGACATGAGGAAAGAAAACTGAAAAATAGACTAACTGGCTAAACTACATTTTGATGTTAAGGTGAAAGGTCACTGACATCTTTACCAGGTACACACTGAAACTGTCAAACTTCTGTATGAGGTATCAAAGGTTTCCAATAAATAATAAAATCTAGAAAGCATGCAGACCTCGATCTGAACTGGATGCAACTAATTCCAAACCGAAACTATTTTTAAATTGTTTTTAAAAAAATCTAACAAGCTCTGAGGTCAACGGGAACATAACTGGAACATATACATGTACAGAAAGGAATGATGTGAGCTGGTTATAGGATGCCACAAAGGCATCTTTCAGAATTGATTATGTATTTAAAAAGATACTCTTAAAACTAAGATTTTTCTCAAACTCCAACTGCAAAAATATTATATATATATATATAAATGAGAAACCAGAAAGAAAAAAAAATCTATTACACAACAAGAAGAAAAGCACTTTTGATATCCCTTTTATTTTTTATTTTTTTGTTTGTTTTTCTGAGACGGAGACTCGCTCTGCCACCCAGGCTGCAGTGCAGTGATATGATTTCAGCTCATTGCATCCTCTACCTCCCAGGTTCAAGTGATTCTGTATCTCATCCCCCTGAGCAGCTGGAACTATAGGTGCACGCCACCATGCCTGGCTAAGTTTTGTATTTTTCATAGAGACGGCATTTCACCATGTTGGCCAGGCTGCTCTTGAACTCCTGACCTTAGGTGATTTGCTCACCTCGGTCTCCCAAAGTACTGGGATTACAGGCATAAGATACCACACCTGGCTGTGATGTCCATTTTAGAAAGTACTATGGGCTGGGTGCAGTGGCTCACACCTGTAATCCCAGCACTTTGGGAGGCCAAGGTGAGCAGATCACCTGGGGTCAGGAGTTTGAGACCAGCCTCTCTAACATGGAGAAACCCTGTCTCTACTAAAAATACAAAATTGGCCCAGAGTGGTGGTGCATGCCTGTAATCCCAGCTACTCAGGAGGCTAAGGCAGGAGAATTGCTTGAATCCAGGAAGCAGAGGTTGCAGTAAGCTGAGATTGCAACATGGCCCTCCAGCCTGAGTAACAAGAGTAAAACTCCATCTCAAAAAAAAAAAAAAAAAGTACTATGTAGGCCAGGCGCAGTGCCTCAACCATGTAATCCCAGTACTTTGGGAGGCCAAAGCAGGAGGATCTTTGAGCCCAGGATTTTGAGACCAGCCTGGGAATTTAAAACCCCATTTTTAAATTATAGATATATATAAAACTAGCTGGGCTTGGTGGCTCATGCGTGAGGTCCCAACTACTCAGGAGGCTGAGGTAGGAGGATTGCTTGACCTCAGGAGGCCAAGGCTGCAGTTAGAGGAGATCACGCCACTGCACTCCAGCCTGAGTGATGGAGCCAGACCCTGTCTCAAAATATTAATTATTGTGTAATAACAGAAAGTGATTTTTGTCGCACTTCACTGCCCCCATCCTACCCCACCCTGGGAAAAGGGAAGAGAGTGACTCACAACTGAATAAGTCACTGCCCTCTGGCTGAATAGGGATTCCAAGTGGAAGCTAACCTCTGATGCCAAGATTTACAGAATGTACATGTCTCATAGACAGGAATTTTAAAATTCTCAATCTCATCTTTGTAATTTAAGGAAGTTTTAAGTTACTAGATTATATACACAGAAGTCAACATGTCACAACTAATCATATCCAATAAATTCACCTACTCATCTGATCCCAAAGTCTCCCCGCCCCTTCTTTTCTTTGGAAACAGGGTCTCACTCTGTTGACCAGGCTGCAGTGCAGTGGCATGATCTTGGCTCACTGCAGCCTGGACCTCCCGAGCTCAAGTGATCCTCCTACATCGGCCTCCAGAGTAGCTGGGATTACAGGTGCGCACCATCATACCCAATTAATTTTTTTTTTTTGGCAGAGATAAGGGTCTCACTATGTTGTCCAGGCTGGTCTAGAACTCCTGGACTCAAGCAATCCCCCTGCCTCAGTCTTCTAAAGTTCTGGGATTACAGGCATGAACCACTGTACCCAGCCTCTCTTTCTTCATTACTTTGCTTCCTTCCCTAATTCTGTACATATGTCTCATTCTCCCCTTCTCTCTCTAGCTCTTGTTTTATTTTCCCCCGGGATTCTGCTCCTCATTTTGTACCCCTCTCCTCTCCTGCTGTTTATCCCCTTCTTCCCTCTATTCCTTCTCTTCCACCTCTTCTGCTCTACCTCGTAACTTATTTAACGTCTTGCTGCTCTTCTCCCCAATCTTTTGATCATCCTCTATCTCTACATGAGACAGAAATTTAAAAATAATAAGTACTGCATTTATTCACTCCAAGAAAAGTAAAAGCTAAGGCCCATAATGTGGCAAGGCAAGAGTTAAAAAGAAAAAGAAAAAGAACAAGTTTTCTTCTGCCTATCAAGCTCACATCAAGGACGGTTACAGGAAAACGCTGTCCGAATAGCCAAGTCTAAACGAATGGGCTCCAGACACCCCCACCTTCCAGAGCAAGGTTGAAGGAAAAAAAAAAAAAAGAGAAAGATTATTTTACTGTTACTCTTTTTCCAGGCTTCTTAAGCATTATTATGTTTTACAAATGTCTGTATTTAGTCAGTTCTTGTTTTTCCTTTGATGCAGCTACAAGGCCACCGGCTGTGCAAGGTCACAAGATATATGCTATAGATTACATGACCTGTCACTGTATAATTAACTGCTTTTGTTTTGCTTTTGTAAGGCCACTTATAAAAACCTCGCTCTGTCTTTGTTCAATTCTCAGCTTTTTGGATATGGATCCACTGAGCCAGTGGGTACCTAAAATAAACAATTCTGTTTCTCTCATATTGGTCTCTCCATTCTTCAGTTTACCCTAACACAAATATTTCCGCCTCTTCTCCCATCTAAGTGCCTCCTCTGCTCTCCCTGTTACATTCTCTCTTCCCTGTTAAACCTTCATCCCCACTCTCTAGTACTCCAGATCCCCAGGTGTCCTCCCTGCTGTGGTTCTCCCTCTGTTCTCCTTGTCACCAGCACCGCTCTGCTGTTTATCCTGGCTCCAAATCCCTCCTCCTCTCCCTCACTCTGATGAGCCTCTCTCTTTGCTGCCCCTCTCCCTACCTTGCTGTCCTTCATCTCTTTGTACATCCAGCTTTTCTCTACATTTCTCCTCCTGCTTTCTTATCGTTTTCTTTTCACTTTTACTGTCTCTTGGCAAATCCCTCACCCATCCTCTACTTTGCCATCTCTTATTGGTCTTTCTCATTCTTCTTTTCTCTGTCTCAGGTTTTCTACTGCTGTCTGTCTCCTGATCCCTTTGGCCCACACAATCACAGGAGAGTTTGGAGTAAGACGCCTGCATCCTGGAGAAGCACATTTTCGAGGGGCTGGAACTGGGCAGGCAAGAACACTCTGTGTCACAGGACAAGCCCTGGGCACCTCCCCAACGCGGGCTCAGGAGAAGCGGTGACTGCGGAGGAGAGACCTGGGGAGCAGCAGGGCCCGGCACGAGGAGGGCGGGGGGGGGCGACGGCGCCTGAGGACAAGTGTGGGGTCTGCAGGATCCCAGGACAAAGCAGAGGACGTGGCCTCCCTGGGACACGGGCCGCGGCGCTGTGTTTCAGGGGCGGACAAGGGCAAGGCTGGGAGGTGCCCAGGGCAGGAATCCACTTCGCGAGTGAGGACGTTAAAAAGCGCGGGGCGGGAGGGGTCTGAAAATGATTTTGAGGAAAAAAAAACAAAACAAACTACGCGATAGGAAGTGTATACATTGCCCTATAGCAGAAAGACGGGATGGGACCAGCCTCAGGGCGACTTTAGACCTAAAAGGAAGCGACTTCCGGACTCTCACGGGGATGTCTCAATTTGCTCTGGGTGAAGACAGGAGAGAATTTCCAGATCCGTGGGGACCCTGGGTCCCAGGGACAGAAACGCTGAGGACCTGGGAAGTGCAGACAATACAAAACAGCGAAACTCACCGCCGCGGTGTGACCGTCACTCCACGCGATCCGCTTCCAGATTTGCGAGAATCTGCGCGCGCAGGACAGAAGCCAGGCCTCGGCGGGCCCCGCGAGGTGGTGGGCGGGGCCTGGGCCGGGTAGCGGCGGGGCGCGAGGCAGAGAGACTTTGCCGTTTAGAACCGGCAGAGGGCGGGGCCGTGGCGGGCCCTGTGTGTCTCACATCCTGGCTCCCAGCGCCTCTGTTTTTCGGGTTTGGGAGGCGAGACTGGCCAGGCAGTATGAGGCATGATTCAAAAGCCCTGGAATTGTCTGGAACGGGGATGCAAACTAGAATGTGAAATGCAAAGCCCTGCCTGGGCGGAACATACGATTTCATGCTGACGGCCCTCAGAACATAATAGAAATCCTCTCGCTTTCTATTCTCCATTCACACGGGAGGGAGAGTCCACCCTGTGCTCAGCTTCGGAGACTTCCGTAAAGCCACTGCCTGGGGTGCGCGACGGAGTGCTCAGGCCTGGGAGGAGTGAGGTCACCACCTGCTGCTTAAACACAGCAGGGGCGCGGGCGCGAAGGCGGGAGCCTGAGCGACAAAGTAACACCCCCTCCCGCAAGGCCACCTTCCTTGTCTCCCTCTCTCTCCGTCTCTCTCTCTCTGTCTCGCTTTTTAAACTTTTTCAAATAAAATTTTTGATGGTGTGACATAGGGATCCAACCTTATTCTATTCCATGTGGATATCCAGTTAGTTGTCCCAGCACATTTGTGGAAGAAATCTATTACTTTTTTTTTCACGTTTTTCTTTTCTTTTTCTTTGAGAGGGAGTCTCCCTCTGTCGCCCAGGCTGGCGTGAAGGGGCGTGATCTCTGCTTACTGCAACCTCTGCCTCCCGGGTTGAAGCGATTCTCCTGCCTCAGCCTCCGGAGTATTACAGTATTACTGGTATCACAGGCGCGCGCGACCATGCCCGGCTAATTTTTGTATTTTTTATAGAGACGGGCTTTCACCATGCTGGCCAGGCTGGTCTCAAACTCCGAACTTCAAGTAATCCACCTGCCTCGGCCTCCCGAAGTGCTGGGATTACAGGTGTGGGCTACCTTGCATGGCCTAAGGAATACTCTTTACTATTTAAATGTTGAGAAAATATAATTGAAAACAAAGAAAAATCTTCCCCCAAATGGGTAATTGTCTCCACGATAACAGAGAAATAAATAAAAACCATTTTATTAATAAAGAAACCTTAGACTCAAATGTGATGGGAAATAGAGGCAAACAGCTATGAGATTGAAAAGAGAGAAAGAAACGTCACTGTTCTATACAACCCATTTAAGTACATGTTTTCAAGATAAACACTAATCAGTCCTCAGGGAAGAGGATTTGACAACCCCTTGGGTCACTCGTACTTCATCCTGGCTTTACTTGGTAATGGAGTTGACAATCTGTGTCAGCTAATCAGCTTCATCCCGAGGGAGGGGGAAAAACCCTAACCCACATCTTTTTGACAAGTGTGAGTTTTACAACATGGCGAAAGGTGCCCTCTCTGGTGAGGCTCCTACAATACGACAATGATGTCAGAGGTAAATAATAAAATTTAGAATATATGATTAAGTGCAGAATTTGAACACAAAGCTTGGAAATAGCCACCTGGAAACATCAACTTCAAATGAATGGGATCACCGTTCTCAGGTGGAGACATTAAGATTTCACACACATAGGAAAAGACAGAGAAGCTTTAGCAGAATCACTACATTTTCCATTCAAGACCAGTGCATAGGGTGCAGCAACTTGACAGGTGATGGATTGACACACTTCAAGGAAGGTTACTTTATCACTCCATAAAAAGGGACAATGATGCCAAAAGGTCTTATCTCTGGAGCTGCTTAGTCTTCCTAATTATTTACAGAATAACCTTTTTTTTTAGTTGTTTGTTTGTTGTTGCTGTTGTTTTTTCAGACAGCGTCTAGCTCTGTCACCCAGGCTAGAGTGTACTGGCGCTATCTCGGCTCACTGCAACCTCCACCTCCCGGGTTCAAGCAGTTCTCCTGCCCCAGTCAGCTAGGTAGCTGGGATTACAGGCCAGTGCGACCACGCCTGGCTAAGTGTTTTCTATTTTTAGTAGAGACTGCGTTTCACCATGTTGAGCTTCTCCATTAATCTCTCCTGCACACTTCAAATCACATCCACACACACACTTAAATGAACTTCAGTTCAGAGATTATAAGCAAAAACCTAGAGAGGACACATCCACAGTTACTCACCAGGCTGAGGTGGGAGGATGGCTTGACCCTGGAGAGCAGAGATTGAAGTGACCCAAGATCGCACCACTGCCCTCCAGCCTGGGGGGACACGGTGAGATCCCGTTACCCGCAACCACCAAAAAGTTGGAAACGCATTGAAAAAGAGACAGCTTCAAGAAACGATAAAAGCAATACATGAAGAAAATTCGAAGGTCAACCAACATACAGAAATTATGAAGAACTACACAGAAACTCTTGGGCTAAAAATAGAGTAACTAAATGAAAAAACTCAATACATGGGTTCAAAATCAGAATTCATTATGTAAATTAAAAATTAGTGAAGAGGGAATAGGTGAGGTGGCTCACACCAGGACTTTGGGAGGCCGAGGTGGGTGGATCACTTGAGGTCAGGAGTTTGGAGACCAACCTGGCCAATGTGGTGAAACCTTGTGTCTACTAAAAATACAAAGATTAACCAGGTGTGGTGGTGGGCTCCTGTAGTCCCAGCTACTCTAGAGGCTGATACAGGAGAAGCACTTGAACACGGCAGGCAGAGGTTGCAGTGAGCCGAGATCACCCCACTGCCCTCCAGCCTGGGTGACAAAGCAGGACTGTCTCAAAAAAAAAATAATAATAATAATACAGTAGGCCAGGCCTGGTGGCTCATGCCTGTAATCCCACTACAAAAAAAAAAAAGTACAAAAAATTAGCCAGGCAGGGCCGGGCGCAGTGGCTCACACTTGTAATCCCAACACTTTGGGAGGCCGAGGCGGGCGGATCACGAGGTCAGGAGATCGAGACCACGGTGAAACCCCGTCTCTACTAAAAATACAAAAAAAATTAGCTGGGCGTGGTGGCGGGCGCCTGTAGTCCCAGCTACTCAGAGAGGCTGAGGCAGGAGAATGGCGTGAACCTGGGAGGTGGAGCTTGCAGTGAGCCGAGATTGCGCCACTGCACTCCAGCCTGGGGGACAGAGTGAGACTCCGTCTCAAAAAAAAAAAAAAAAAAAGACATAGTTAAAAATATGACAAAACTGGCCGGGCGTGGTGGCTCAAGCCTGTAATCCCAGCACTTTGGTAGGCCAAGGCAGGTGGATCACGAGGTCAGGAGATCGAGACCATCCTGGCTAACAAGGTGAATTCCCGTCTCTACTAAAAATACAAAAAATTAGGCAGGTGTGGTGGCGGGCACCTGTAGTCCCAGCTACTCCAGAGGCTGAGGCAGGAGAATGGCATGAACCTGGGAGGCGGAGCTTGCAGTGAGCCAAGATCACGCCACTGTACTCCAGCCTGGGTGACAGGGCAAGACTCCGTCTCAAAAAAAAAAAGACAAAACTGACACATGTGCCCGTACAAGTGTAGCATGGACTCAACCCTGATGCCATGTTTAGAAAGTAGTTCCCAGCACTAGGGGGATTTAGAACTCTTATAATAGGAGTTATAATAGTAATAGAAACCTGCTTACTGCTGCCTTGTTTGCTACCTGTACTTCTTCAAATGATAAAAAGCTTCATCGCTACTTTAGTTAACCAAAATGCTTCAGCACAAGTGTACTATATGAATCACTATCAATCTATTGCACAAAAAGACATAAGTAGCAAAAATAAGAGTGAGAATTCCCACCAATAAAAAGTGAGAGTCTCAAATGAGGGAAGAGAGAGACCCTCTCATATTGTTTTATATTGTTTTATACTCAGTACCTGTTTTAAGAAAAAAACAAGGAAGTGAAACCAAAGGCAGGCAGCCTGGTGCCAGGCACCAGACCTAAAACCAGACCTGAAACCAGGCCTTGGCCTGCCTGGCCTAAACCTAGTAATTAAAATTCCACCCCTGACCTAGCAACTGCTGTTATCTATAGATCCCAGACATTGTATGGAAGGACACTGTGAAACCTCTTGTTCTGTTCTGTTCCACTCTGACCACCAGTGCATGCAGCCCCTGTCATATTCCCCCTGCTTGCTCAAATCAATCACGACCCTTTCATGTGAAATCTTTAGTGTTGTGAGCCCTTAAAAGGGACAGAAATTGTGCACTCAGAGAGCTCGGATTTTAAGACAGTAGCTTGCCAATGGTCCCAGCTGAATAAAGCCCTTCCTTCTACAACTCGGTGTCTGAGAAGTTTTGTCTGTGGCTCATCCTGCTGCAACCTGAGGGCAGGAGTTCAAGACCAGCTGGGCCAGAATGGTGAAACCCCATCTCTACTAAAAATACAAAAAAAATTAGTTGGGGGTGGTGGCAGTGGACTATAATCCCAGCTACTTTGGAGGCTAAAACAGGAGAATTGCCTGGGAGGCAGAGGTTGCAGTGATCTGAGATCATGCCACTGAACCCCAGCCTGGGCAACAGAGACTTTGTCTCAAAAAAAAAAAAAAAAAAAGGCCAGGAGAGGTGGCTCATGCCTGTAATCCCAGCACTTTAAAACCTGGAGGCGGGCCAGGGACGGTGGCTCAAGCCTGTAGTCCTAGCACTTTGGGAGGCCGAGGCGGGTGGATCACGAGGTCAGGAGATTGAGACCATCCTGGCTAACACGGTGAAACCCCGTCTCTACTAAATATACAAAAAAAAATTTAGCAGGGCGTTGTGGCGGGCGCCTGTAGTCCCAGCTACTTGGGAGGCTGAGGCAGGAGAATGGCGTGAACCCAGGGGGTGGAGCTTGCGGTGAGCGGAGATCCCGCCACTGCACTCCAGCCTGGGGGACAGAGCGAGACTCCGTCTCAAAAAAAAAAAAAAAAAAAACCTGGAGGCGGACGGATCATGAGGTTATGAAATCCAGACCATCCTGACTAACAAGGTGAAATTCTGTCTCTACTGAAACTACCAAAAAATTATCCCGGCATGGTGGCACTCACGTGTAGTCCCACATACTTGGGAGCCTGAGGTAGGAGAATCACTTGAACCTGGGAGGCAGAGTTTGCAGTGAGCCGAGATCATGCCACAGCACTCCAGCCTGGCTACAGAGTGAGACTCCATCTCAAAAAAAAAAAAAAAAAAAAAAATTAACTGGCCAAGGTGGAACTCACCTGTGGTCCCAGTTACTTGGGAGGCTGAGGTTGGGGGATGGCTTGAGCCTGAAGGAGGTCACAGTGAACTAAGATCATGCCACTGAGCTCCAGCCTAAGCAACAGAGAGAGACCTTCTCTCAAAATAAAATCAAATATATGAAAATAGAATAACTCAAAGTACAAAAATCCATTTTGTTTATATAGGTCCACAAAATAATAAAACAGAGACTCGCAAGAAACTGCATGCTAATAAAAAAAAAGTTGTCATTTTCCCCAGATGTTCTTTTCTTTCTTTCCTTTTTTTTTTTTTTTTTTTTAGACAAGGTCTCGTTCTGTCGCCCAGGCTGCAGTGCAGTAATGCAATCTTGGCTCACTGCAACCTCTGCCTTCTGGGTTCAAGTGGTTCTCCTGCCTCAGCCACAGAGTAGCTGGGATTACAGGTGCCCACCACGTCTGGCTAACTTTTGTATTTTTAGTAAAGATGGGGTTTCACCATGTTGGCCAGGCTTGTCTTGAACTCCTGACCTCAGGTGATCCACCCACCTCAGCTTCCCAAAGTGCTAGGATTACAGGCATGAGTCACCACGCCCAGCAGATTTTCAAAATATATACATATATGTATGTAAATATGTACGTATATGTATGTGTGTGTGTATATACATATATAATACATATATATATAAAGGTTTTTAAAATATAAAAAGTAGCAAGTTTTGTTTAAATGAAGAGGAATCTCATCTTGCTGGAAAAGGATACTTTGATAGTTGGGGGCAGGGAGGAATCTTGTCAGATCTAAGAAAACAGGAAATGCCCCCTCCTAGAGGAAGCAATCACTCTTTCTTTCTTTTTTTTTTTTTTTTGAGACGGAGTCTTCTCTGTCGCCCAGGCTGGAGTGCAGTGGCGCAGTCTCGGCTCACTGCAAGCTCCACCTCCCAGGTTCATGCCATTCTCCTGCCTCAGCCTCTCCGAGTAGCTGGGACTACAGGCGCCCGCCACCACGCCCGGCTAATTTTTTTTGTATTTTTAGTAGAGACGGGGTTTCACCGTGGTCTCGATCTCCTGACCTCGTGATCCGCCCGCCTCGGCCTCCCAAAGTGCTGGGATTACAAGCGTGAGCCACCGCGCCCTGCCAAGCAATCACTCTTTCAACTGCCTGACATGGAAGAATCTTTAGATATCTGTAGGAATGCAGGCATGAGCAGAGGCAGCCACTATGGCACTCTTTATACAGAGAAAAATCGCAAAGGACCCACATGTTGTCATTCAGCTAATTTCCAAAGCAGATGTCAAAGAGCAAGCTAGCCATGGTTACTAATGTGAGAACATGTAAATTCACAACTAGCAGGATCCAATATCAAAGTAAAATATTTACTAAAACACAAAGAAGAAAACAATAGACAACGGGATCTACCTGAGGCTGCAGAGTGGGAGGAAGGAGAGGAGTAGAAAAAATACCTAATGGGGCTGGACACAGTGGCTCACGCCTGTAATCCCAGCAATTTGCTAGGCTGAGGGGGTTGGATCACCTGAGGTCAGGAGTCCAAGATCAGCCTGGCCAACATGGTGAAACCCTGTCTCTACTAAAAATACAAAAATTAGCCAGGCGTGGTGGCATGTGCTTGTAATCCCAGCTACTCCGGAGGCTGAGGCAGGAGAGTTGCTTGAACCCGGGAGGCAGAGGTTGCAGTGAGCCGAGATCATGCCATCATACTCCAGACTCAAAAAACAAGAGCAAAACTGTGTCAAAAAAAAAGAAAAGAAAAAAACTATTGGGTACTGGGCTTGATACCGGTGTGATAAAATAATCTGTACAACAAACTCTAATGACATGAGTTTGCCTATGTAACAAACCATCACATGTAGCCCCAATCCTAAAGTAAAAACATAACTATAAAACATTTTATTTTTTAAATTTACTACGGAATTATTTTTAAAGTCTCATAATGATGCAGAAATACAGGTGTACGAGACTTGCTCTGACACTTGGCACAGAACTGACAGTAGCGGCTCCCCAGTGAGTTTGGAAAGAGGGTGGAGGACATGACAGGGAAAGGAGATGCTTTGTGGCAAAGGGTCTAAGCTGCAGCTTTGCTCGGAGTTTTACCAGAAAACAAATATATCCATCATGTGATGTTTAAATATCAAAATATATATTTAATAAACATTGGTGGAGCTGAGCACGGTGGCTCATGCCTGTAATCCCAGCACTCTGGGAGGCTGAGGTGGGTGGATAACCTGAGGTCAGAACTTTGAGGCCACCCTGGCCAACATGGTGAAACCCCATCTCTACTAAAAATACAAAAACATTAGCCAGGTGTGGTGGCACACGCCTATAACCCCAGCTACTCGGGAGGCTGAGGCAGGAGAATCACTTGAACCCGGAAGGCAGAGGTTGCAGTAAACTGAGATCATGTCACTGCGCTCCAGCTTGGGTGGCAGAGGCTGACTCCATCTCAAAAAATAAATTGTAACCATTTTTACCAAAAACACCTGTTTCACAAGCCTCTCCACAGTAACACCACAGTTTCCATGAGCTTAATGTGCTAAGAACGGTTTAATGAATCTACTGCTATTATTTAGGTTGATTTCCTATTCAGCCTGGAATAAAACACCTTATGTCACTCATGTCTGTGTATGAACTTTCTCTTCTAATTGGTTTGATTTTTGGAGCCAGAAACACAATAACTCACTCAATTACCTAAAAATGTAGTATAAAATCAGGGAGAAAAGATTTTCCCTTACTGGTCTCCTTTTCTAGAATTTACCATGTACTTTGTGGACATTAATACGTGACTTCCATTGGCAGCTGCTCTAACCCTGGTCCACAGAGAGCTGACAGTGCATCCAGATGTGGCCCCTGAACAATTCCTGCTGCCCAACAGCACTGACACCATGGGACCCTCACCCCGTCTCCATCCATGTCTGGGTGTGAGCCCCTCCCAGGACCATGCCCAGTGCAGCCTCTTCCCAAGTTCATGTCACTCAGTCACAAGAGATAGAATCTGAGCTGGATGAGAGGGACTGAGGGAAGGCATGGGTGAGTGTGAGCAAATGTGTCAGGCAGGACACTTCAGACTCACAGAAGATTCCCAACTCCAAGGCCCAGGGTTTCTGAAAGGAAGGAGACAGAACAGTCCACCGAGAATATCATCTCACCTGAGGAAGAGCCATCCCTGACTGCTTTACTTTCCTCTTCCTTTTCCGGGTTTCTTCCTCACGTACCAACAGTCTTTAGAAGTCAATCCTGAATGTTAAAAATATGTTGTTTATTGATCAGAATCAACAGACCCCCTCCCTGGAACACAACCACACATGCGAAGTGTCACGCGCGTCCATGGGAAGAGACCACCAAACACGCTTTGTGTGAGCAACGAGGCTGTTTATTTTACCTGGGTGCAGCCGGGCTGAGTCCGAAAAGAGTCAGCAAAGGGTGGTGGGATTATCACTAGTTCTTACAGGTTTTGTGATGGGTGGTGGAGTTAGGAGCAATGTTTTGCGGGCAGGGGGTGGATCTCACAAAGTACATTCTCAAGGGTGGGGAGAATTACAAAGAGACTTCTTAAGGGTGGGGGAGATTGCAAAGCACATTGATCAGTCAGGGTAGGGCAGAAACAAATCACAATATTGGAATGTCATCAGGATATTTTCACAGTTGCTTCAGGCTATCTGGATGTATAGGTGCAGGTCACAGGGGATATGATGGCTTAACTTGGGATCAGAGACCTAACTAAAGACCTCACCCTGAGGAAATATGGTCCCCCCTGCTGCTCTCCACACCAGGGACAATAACCTCCTACAGGAAAACTCCCACTCCCCTTCTGGAGGAGCCCACACACGCTGCAGCAATGGGGAGCTGGGCTGGAATGAGCTCCCCCTTCAGGGCACAGACCCAGCCCTGACCAAACCCCATGCAAAGGCTGGGTGCAGTGGCTCACGCCTGTCATCCCAGCACTCTAGGAGGCTGTGGCGGGTAGATCGCTTGAGCTCAGGAGTTTGAGACCAGCCTGGGCAACATGGTGAAACCCCATCTCTACCAAAAATACAAAAACTTAGCCAGGTATGGTGGTGCACGTCTGTGTGTCTGTGGTCCCAGCTACTTAGGAGGCAGAGGTGGGAGGATCACTTGACCTCAGGAGTTTGAGATCAGCCTGGCCAACATGGTGAAACCCTGTCTCTACTAAAATTACAAAAATGGGCCAGGAATGGTGGGTTATGCCTGTAACACTAGCACTCTGGAAGGCCGAGGTGTGCTGATTACTTGAGGTCAGGAGATCGAGACCAGCCTGGCCAACATGGTGAAACCCAGTCTCTACTAAATACACAAAAAGTAGCCGGGCTTGGTAAGCATCTGTAATCTCTGCCATTCGGGAGACTGAGGTAGGAGAATCGTTTGAACCCGGGAGGTGGAGGTCGCAGTGAGCCGAGATCGCGCCACTACACCCCAGTCTTGGTGACAGTCAGACTCAAAAATAATATAAAATGGAAGTTAAAATACAAAAATTAGCTGGGTGTGGTGGCAGACACCTGTAATCTCAGCTACTTGGGAGGCTGAGGCACAAGAATTGCTTGAACCCAGCAGACAGAGATTGCAGTGAGCCAAGATCATGAGGCTGCACTCATAGGCTGAACGATAGAGTGACTCTGTCTCAAAAAAAAAAGGGGGGGGGCATTTCTGATGTGATTGATGCACAGACAATGAATCCTGAGTAAATGATACAGACTGATGGACAAGGGAACTACAGACAGGGCTGGGAGGGTATGGCCGACAGCTCTGAGCCTAGACCTGAAGGAGGAGAAAGGGACAGGGTACATAGGGTAAAACCAGGGATGACGACCTGAGACAGGAAGGGTTTTGATGTTTGGGAAAAGAGAAAAGCAAATGTGACTGGGGCAGAGGGAGTCATGAGATGAGGGCAAGCTCCCAGGAGGAGGCTGGACAGTGGCAGGGGCCCTGGACACAGGGCTGTGGACCCACAGTGAGGAGTTGGGCTTTTGTCCTGGGGAACACGGGAAGCTGGTGGAGGGTTCCCTGCCAGGGACTGACATGACTTCCTTTAGATTTAGCTGTGATGTCCTCATACAGAGAAAGGCCCTGAAGATGGTCTCTGTGTCTGAGTCAACACCTCTGTTTCTTCCATTCTTCTGCTTTTTTTATTTTTAGGACACTGCATCCCATTGAAAATTCTAATTACAACTGGGCACTCCTCAAAAAAAAAAAAAAAAAGCCACACCGAGACACGCCCTCCATTTTGCCAATAATTTCAGGGGTCAAAGTCACTCGGGTTGAGTTTTCTGGTCAAGCCCCTCATCGCCAAGTTGCAGGGAGGCTCACTGGGGCTCCGATCGGAAGATCTTTTCACCGAGTTACCCTGAGATGGTCTGAGATGAGTGAGAAGGTGTGCCTGAATTATTACATGGGAGCCTGGAAGGGCTAATGGGAAGGGTTGATCTTATCACCCCCATCCTGGAAAATTAGAGAAGCCTCTTTCACAAACCTTGGCTAAAGAAACTTCTTTTGCCGGGCACTGTGGCTCAAGCCTGTAATCCCAGCACTTTGGGAGGCCAAGGCGGGCGGATCACCTGAGGTCAGGAGTTTGAGGCCAGCCTGACCAACATGGAGAAACCCCGTCTCTACTAAAAATACAAAATTAGCTGGGTGTGGTAGCGCATGCCTGTAATCCCAGGTACTTGGGAGGCTGAGGCAGAAGAATCACCTGAACCCGGGAGACGGAGGTTGCAGTGAGCCGAGATCGCACCACTGCACTCGAGCCTGGGGGACAAGAGCAAAACTCCATCTCAAAAAAAAAGAAAAAAAGAAACTTCTTTTGCAACGGTCTGAGGCCGTTGATCCCTGACAGTTTATTCTTCCTTACAAGAAAATCACAGTAACATTTATAAAATGCGGAATTGTGAACACACAGCTATTGACCTTGGAAACAGTGAAAGAAGGTCAGGTGTAGAACTAAGACATAAGCAAATTGTTTCAATCAAGAATACATGAGTGGTCAGGCACGGTGGCTCACGCCTATAATCCCAGCACTTTGGGAGGTCGAGGTGGGCAGATCACCTGAAGTCAGGAGTTCGAGACCAGCCTGGCCAACATGGTGAAATCCTGTCTCTACTAAAAATGCAAAAACTTAGCTGGGAGTGGTGGAGGGCACCTGTAATCCCAACTACTCGGGAGGCTGAGGCAGGAGAATCACTTGAACCCGGGAGGCAGACGTTGTAGTGACAAGAGATCGCACCATTGCAGTCCAGCCTGAACAACAAGAGCGAAAATCCATCTCAAAAAACAAAAAACAAAAAACAAAAAAAAAACCGAGGCTGGGAGCGGTGGCTCACACCCGTAATCTCATCACATTGGGAGGCCAAGTCGGGCAGATCACGAGGTCAGGATTTGAGACAAGCCTGACAAACGTGGTGAAACCCCGTCTCTACTAAAAATACAAAAATTAGCCAGGCATGCTGGTGGGTGCCTGTAATTCCAGCTACTCAGGAGACTGAGGCAGGAGAATCACTTGATCCCGGGAGGCAGAGGTTTCAGTGAGCTGAGATCGCACCACTGCACTCCATCCAAGGCAACAGAGCGAGACTCCATTTCAAAAAGAAAAGAAAAGAAAAGAATACATGGGTGCTTTTGGAGGAGAGTTCTATGCCAATCCAGCCCATGTTTCAACATTTTTCCAGAATGGTCCAGAGGGCTTTGAAGGAAACACGCAATAAATAGCTCCCAGCTCAAGATTTTAACAAATGACATATGGAAAGAAAACTGAAAAACAGACTAACTGGTTAAACTACATTTTGATGTTTAGTTAAAAGACCACTGACATCTTTTTTTTTTTTTTTTTTTGAGACGGCGTCTCACTCTGTCGCCCAGGCTGGAGTGCAATGGCATGATCTCAGCTCACTGAAACCTCCGCCTCCCAGGTTCAAGCCATTCTCCTGCCTCAGCCTCCCGAGTAGCTGGGACTACAGGCGCCCGCCACCACGCCCAGCTAATTTTTATACTTTTAATAGATACGGGGTTTCACCATGTTGGCCAGGATGGTCTCGATCTCTTGACCTTGTGATCCGCCCGCCTCGGCCTCCCAAAGTGCTGAGATTACAGGCGTGAGCCACCACGCCCAGCCAAGACCACTGACATCTTTACAAAGTACACACTGAAACAATCAAACTTAAGTATTAGGTACCAAAGGTTTTCAATAAATAACAAAGACTAGAAAGTATGCAGACCTTGATCTGAACAGGATGCAACTAATTTAAAACAGCAACTAATTTGAATTTTTTTTTTTTTGAGACGGAGTCTCGCTGTCCCCCAGGCTGGAGTGCAGTGGCGCGATCTCTGCTCACTGCAAGCGCCACCTCCCAGGTTCAGGCCATTCTCCTACCTCAGCCTCCAGAGTAGCTGGGACTACAGGTGCCTGCAACCACGCCTGGCTAATTTTTTGTATTTTTAGTAGAGACGGGGTTTCACCATGTTAGCCAGGATGGTCTCGATCTCCTGACCTCGTGATCCACCCGCCTCGGCCTCCCAAAGTGCTGGGATTACAGGCGTGAGCCACTGCGCCCGGTGTTGAAATTGTTTTTAAAAAAAATCTAACGAATTCTGGGGTAAACCAGAAAATAACTGGAAAATATACAAGTACAGAAATGAATGATGTGAGCTGATTATAGGATGCTGCAAAGGCATCTTTCAGAAGTCATTGTGTATTAAGAAATAAAACTTTTATAACTAAGATTTATCTCAAACTCAAACTGCAAAAATAAAAAATAAAGAGAGAAATGAAGAGGAACCAGAAAGAAAAAAAGGAAGTCTATTATACGAGAACAAAAGCATTTTTGATGTCTCTTTTTTTTGTTATTTTTTGTTTGTTTGAGATGGAGACTCACTCTGCCACCCAGGCTGCAGTAGAGTGGCACAATTTTGGTTCACTGCAACCTCTACCTCCCAGGTTTAAGCAATTCTCGTGCCTCAGCCTCCCAAGTAGCTGGAACTAAAGGTGCACACCACCACCCCCGGCTAATTTTTGTATTTTTAGTAGAGACGGGGTTTCACCATGTTAGTTAGGGTGCTCTTGAAATTCTGACCTTAGGTGACCAGTTCACATGGGTCTACCAAAGTACTCTGATTGCAGGGATGAGCGACCACGTACGGCGGCTTTGAGATCCTTTTTTTTGGAGACAGACTCTCACTCTGTCACCCAGGCTGGAGTGCAGTGGTGTGATCTCCACTCCCTCCAAGCTCCGCCTCCCAGGTTCATGCCATTCTCCTGCCTCAGCATCCAGAGTAGCTGGGACTACAGGCACCCGCCACCACACCCAGCTAATTTTTTGTATTTTTAGCAGAGACGGGGATCCACCGTGTTAGGCAGGACAGTCTCGATCTCCTGACCCCGTGATCTGCCTGCCTCAGCCTCCCAAAGTGCTGGGATTACAGGCATGAGCCTCCATGCCTGGCCTGATATCCCTTTTAAAAAGTACTATGATATGTCCCTTTTAAAAAGTACTAACTCAAAAAAGTACTATCTCTTTAAAAAGTACTAGCTGAAAAAAAAAATAGAAAATAAGAAACAAAAAACAGGCTGAGAAAAGTGGCTCACATCTCTTGGCCATGCTGGTTTCAAACTCCTGACCTCAAATGACCTACGTGCCTTGGCCTCCCAACGTGCTGGGATTACAGGCATGAGCCACCACACCTGGCCCAATCTTCTTAACATAAACACTTTAATGTCAATTAATGCTTGAACTCAATGTTAAGTCAACACAAACTCAAGTCAATGCTGAATTGACTCTAATGTCAATTAATGCTTGATGGTTTGCTATACTCATTGCATTGGGAACAGTTATCTCAAAAATGAATTTTCTGATGTTCTGCATGCAGTGGTCTCGGACTGAAGACCTTGCCACACTGATGACATTTGTAAGATTTCTGTCCAGTATGGATTCTCTGATGCCTAATAAGGTGTGAACGTGAAGTAAAGGCTTTGCCACAATCATCACACTTGTGAGGTTTCTCTCCTGTATGAATTCTCCTATGTTTTGCATAGGATGAAGCTTGACTGAAGACCTTGCCACAGTCATGACATTTGTAAGGTTTCTCTCCAGTATGAGATCACCGATGAACTGCAATGTATGAACGATGTTTGAAAAATTTGCCACATTTATTACACTTGTAAGATCTCTCTTCATTATGGATTCTCCAATGATTTGTAATTGTTGTAGCGTTACTGAAGACTTTGTGAGAATCATTACATTAGTCAAGTTTCCCTACACCATGAACTGCCTGATGGTGAATAAGTGTTGACTACTTGCTAAAGGCTTTGCCACACTCATTACACTTGTAAGGTTTCTCTCCAGTGTGAATTCCAGTATATTGTTCCAGGTGTGAATCACTCCCAAGTCTTGTCAGAAACCTTACATTTGTATGGTTTCTCTCCAGTATAAATTCTCCTATGTCTTAAAGGTGTGATTTCCAACTGGAAACTTTGTCACATGCTTCACATTTCTAAGGTTTCTCTCCAGTATGAATTCTATGATGACGTGAAAGGTGTGATTGTTGATTAAAAGCCTTCCCACATTCATTACACTTGTAAGGTTTCTCTGCAGTGTGAATTCTGGCATGTCTTGACAGGAGTGAATTACGCACAAAAGCCTTGTCACAAACCATACATTTGTAAGATTTCTCTCCAGTATGAAGTCTACGATGGTATATAAGGGATGGCCAGTGACGGAAGCTATTGCCACACTCATTACACTTGTAAGGTTTCTCACCACTATGAAGTCTACGATGGCAATGAAGGGATGACCTGCGACTGAAGGTCTTGCTGCACTCGTTACACTTGTAAGGTTTCTCACCACTGTGAACTCTACGATGGCATACAAGGTATGAACTGTGACTGAAGGTCTTGCTGCACTCATTACACTTGTAAGGTTTCTCTCCACTATGAATTCTAGTATGTTTTGTCAGATAGGAATGACACGCGAAAGCCTTGTCACAAACCTTACATTTGTATGGTTTCTCTCCAGTATGACTTATCTTATGTGTCTCAAGGGTTGATTCACGACTGAAAACTTTTTCACATTCATCACATTTGTAAGGTTGCTCCCCAGTATGAATTGACTTATGAATTAAAAGATCTGAATTTTGACCAAAGGTCTTCCCACATTCATTGCACTTGTAAGGTTTTTCTCCACAGTGAATTCTAGTATGTTTTGCCAGTTGTGAACTCTGCACAAAAGCCTTGTCACAAACCTTACATTTGTAAGATTTCTCTCCACCATGAAGTCTACGGTGGCATACAAGGGATGACTTTTGACTGAAGGTCTTGCCACACTCATTACAGTTGTAAGTTTTCTCTCCAGTGTGAATTCTTCTATGTCGAGCCAGCTGTGAATGCCACGTGAAAGCTGTGTCACAAACCTTACATTTGTATGGTTTCTCTCCAGTATGAATTCTCTTATGTGTCTCAAGGGTTGATTTCCGACTGAAAACTTTGTCACATTCTTCACATTTGTAAGGTTTCTCTCCAGTATGAATTCTAGGATGTGAAAGTTGTGATTGTCGATTAAAAGCCTTGTCACATTCATTACACTTGTAAGGTATCTCTCCAGTATGAATTGCCTTATCAATTAGAAGGGCTGAATCTTGACCAAAGATCTTGCCACACTCATTACAGTTGTAAGGTTTTACTCCAGTATGAAGTCTATGATGGCATGTAAGGGATGACGTCTGACTGAAGGACTTGCCACACTCATTACACTTGTAAGGCTTCTCACCAGTGTGACATCTATAATGGCATGCAAGGTATTGCTTGTGATTAAAGAGCTTGCCACATACATCACATTTATATTGTTTGTCTCCTAAATGGATTATCTGGTGTTTCCTTAAGAGTGAGCTACAATTAAAGGCTTTGCCACTCTCATCACCTGGGAAAGATTTTTCTCTCATGTGTACTTCCTCTTTTTGTGTGAGTAATGAAGAATTCGGGAAATTATTCCCATAGTTATTAGAAATCTGGGTTTGGGACCTACAAGAAATTCTTTGGGATGTTGAAACCAAGGGAGAATCATTGGTAGACTTCTCAAGTTGATGACCAATTTCCCCTTTGATCTGAAATATGTGCAGTTCAGGCAGATGTGAATAAAAGCTTGATCCAAGCTGATCATTAATAGGC
This sequence comes from Hylobates moloch, assembly GCF_009828535.3. Classification (NCBI taxonomy): domain Eukaryota; kingdom Metazoa; phylum Chordata; class Mammalia; order Primates; family Hylobatidae; genus Hylobates; species Hylobates moloch. Next base: position 32,973,654 of record NW_026652287.1, on the reverse strand, counting down.
TTGTTTCCAGCATGCCTTTGATCATCTCGGTCTGTACTACCAGTCAACATTTTTATTTTTGTCATGGGTGCTTCAAGGCCATTTCTTTCATCTTCTTGACACTGAAACTCAATGTCATGAATTTCTTTCTCAATTTCCTGGAAGCAAAAATCTCCAATGTGATAACTTTCATGTCTTTGCAATGTCCCTGAGTGGAACACTTCTGAATTGCCTTGCTCTGTTGACAAGACCTCCTTCTTCAAGCGTTTGGAAGAGATATCTACAAAATATAAACACCAATAGGTTTCCAATTAAGTACAGATGGTAAATCATACTGAAGTGCGTAAATATGACACAAAAAACAATACTTATTTTGAACTTCCCAAAAACCATCTTCAAAGTTTAGGAAAACGAAAGGAGTAAGATTCTTTAATAAATAAAGGGCAGTTACATGTCCTTCAAGTCAATTATATGAAAGCCTATTTCCTATGTCATGACAAAACACTAACAGGGCACAAACATGTGTAAGCCTAAAGTAAGGAGTATTTTTCCACGGTGACCCTGAACTGTATCACAATTTGCAAAAAGCATATCACTGTCACATCAATGAAGAGAAAAATATATATTCTTCATATTTAAAGCATATTTACTCTATACAAATAAATGCTAAAAAAAAAAAACCCACACAACATACTATATTGGTAAATAATACAAAACAAGCTCATGTAAGGATAACCAAAAGCAACAGAAATTCTGTATTGTCAAACAATTATAGCACTGAAAAGACAAGAAAAGATTACAAAAAATTAGCCAGGTGTGGTGGCCCACGCCTGTAGTCACAGCTATTCGGAAGGCTGAAGCACAAGAATCCCTTAAACCTGGGAGGTAGAGGTTGCAGTGAGCCAAGATCACACCACTGCACTCCAGCCTGGGTGACAAAGTGAGACTCTACCTAAAAAAAAAAAAAAAAAGTTAATAGAATGTTTTGCTGAATAAATGTCATAAAATTACCTATAAGAACAGGCACGTAGTGACTTTTCAAAAATTTTTTGTATTTTTATTTTTTTGAGATGGAGTCTTACACTCCAGCTTGGAGTGCCATGGTGCCATCTCAGCTCACTGCAACCTCTGCCTCCTGGGTTGAAGTGATTCTCCTGCCTCAGCCTCCTGAGTACCTGGGATTATAGGCATGCACCACTATGCCTGGCTAATTTTTGTGATTTTAGTAAAGATGGGGTTTCACCATGTTGGCCAGGCTGGTCTCAAACTCCTGACCTCAAGTAATCCACCCGCCTCGGCCTCCCAAAGTTCTGGGATTACAGGTGTGAGCCACTGCACCTGGTGGCACTTTGTGACATTAACGTGTAGAGTGTGTCAGTTATATTGCATAACACACACCAAAAAGCCATATGCAAAATTATAAAAATTAATAAAATATTGTAACCCAAGATAAAACCAGCAAGCAAATAAGTACATTTATACAGCCTGCAGAATTCTAAACAACTCCCTCTTAAGAAAAAAGCCACAACTTCTACTTAACCAACAGCGCACAATATGAGAACTGAAATACATGTTAAGATCACACTACCTTCTGATGTATGAGGTCAAGAAAATACACAGAATTAGCCCAGGTGCGGTGGCTCAAGCCTGTAATCCCACCACTTTGGGAGGCCGAGTCAGACGGATCACGAGGTCAGGAGATTGAGACCATCCTGGCTAACACCGTGAAACCCTGTCTCTACTAAAAAAATACAAAAACATTAGCTGGGCATGATGGCGGGTGCCTGTAGTCCAAGCTACTCTGGAGGCTGAGGCAGGAGAATGGCATGAATTTGGAAGATGGACCTTGCCGTGAGCCCAGATGGTGCCACTGCACTCCAGCCTGGGTGACAGAGCGAGACTCGGTCTCAAAAATAAAATAAAATGAAGAAAAGACACAACATTTTAAGAAATAAGAATTGGCTAACGGCTGGGCACGGTGGCTCACACCTGTAATCCCAGTACTTTGGCAGGCCAAGACATGTGGATCATGAGGTCAGGAGTTCGAGAACAGCCTGGCCAACATGGGGAAACTCCATCTTATGAAGAATACAAAAAAATCAGCGGGCCTTGTGGAGGGTGCCTATAATCTCAGCTACCTTGGAGGCTGAGGCAAAAGAATCATTTCGACTCAGGAGGTGGAGGTTGCAGTGAGCCGAGATCGCACCATTGCACTCTAGCCTGGGTGACAGGGCAAGACTCCACCTCAAAAAAAAAAAAGGAAGAAAGAGTTGACTAATAGTGTAGAAAAGTGTAATTATGATGTCACAACTACACTTATGTAACAGCCAGGCAATACAGCAATTTTATATATATGCATTCCCTATAGTTATCTAGTTCACTATGCATAAAATATAAAATATAGAATGTGTACTGGGAAAATTTATTAACTGAGATCAGAGAAAACATTGTATAAAACAAATTACACAATAAAAACAAAAAATATGATGCAGGCTCCCTGGCCCGAATGTTCGTATTGGCTAAAAGCCACTATCAGATTTCTTATTCTCCAATAGGAAGTTCCTGCAGATGGGGTCTTTTAGAGTTTGGTCATGGGTGTTGAGTAATTATGAATAGGACTAGGGCTTTTAATGGTATTTTTTCTTTCTTTCTTTTTTTCTTTCTCTCTTTACTTTTTATTTTTATTTATTTATTTATTTATTTTTTGAGAGGGAGTCTCACTGTGTCGCCCAGGCTGGAGTGCAGTGGGGCAATCGCGCCTCACTGCAACCTTTGCCTCCCAGGTTCAAGCGATTCTCCTGCCTCAGCCTTTGGAGTAGCTAGGACTACAGGCATGCACCACCATGCCCAGATAATTTTTATATTTTTAGTAGAGAAGGGGTTTCACCATGTTGGCCAGGATGGTATCAATCTTTTGACCTCGTGAACCGCCCTCCTCAGCCTCCCAAAGTGCTGGGATTACAGGCATGAGCCACCACGCCTGGCCTCTTTATTTATTTTTGAGACAGAATTTCGCTTTTGTTGCCCAGGCTGGAGTGCAATAGCGTGATCTAGGATCACCATAGCCACTGCCTCCCAGGTTCAAGCGATTCTCCTGCCCCAGCCACCCACGTAGCTGGGATTACAGGCATGTGCCACCACTCCCAGCTAATTTTGTAGTTTTAGTAGAGATGTGGTTTTTCCATGTTGATCAGGCTGGTCTCAAACTCCCGGCCTCATGTGATTTGGCCGTCTCAGCCTCCCAAAGTGCTGAGATTGCAGGCGTGAGCCACTATGCCCGGCAAAGACTAGTGCTTTTATAAAAAGAGACAGTAAAGAGCTGATTGCCTGTTCCTCATTACACCATGTAAGGACACAGGAGGAAGATGGCTGGGCTGAACTATGAAGAAGGCTCTCACCAGGAGCCAATCTAGCTGACACCTTACTCTTGGATTTCCCACTTTCCAGATTCATAAGAAATAAATTTCTATGTCTTAAGCTTTCCAGTTTAAGCTATTTCTTTTTTTGTCTGTTTTTGAGACCGAGTCATGCTTCATCACCCAGGCTGGAGTGTAGTGGCACAATTCTCCTGCCTAAAGAGATTCTCATGCCTCAGCCTCGTGAGTAGCAGGGACTACAGACACATGCCACCATGCCTGGCTAATTTTTTTTTTTTTTTGGGGGAAACAATCTCACTCTGTCACCTGAGCTGGAGTAAGCGGTGCGATCATGGCTCACTGCAACATCCACCTCCAAGGTTCAAGTGATTCTCATGTCTCAGCCTCACAAGAAGCTGGGATTACAGGTACATACCAACACCCCCAGCTAACTTTTGTATTTTTACTAGAGACGGGGTTTCACCGTGTTGGCCAGGCTGGTCTTGAAATTCTGACCTCAGGTGATCCACCCGTCTCAGCCTCCCAAAATATTGGGATTATAGGCGTGAGCCATCACACCCGTCCAACTTTTTTTAATTTAGTAGGTTCAAGTTTTCATTATGTTTGCCCGACTGGTCTCAAACTCCTGATCTCAAGCCATCTACCCACCTCAGCCTTTCAAAGTGCTAGAATTAGAGGCGAAAGCCACTGCGGCTTGCCAGTCTAAGCTATTTCTGACACAACAGTGAGACGAATGAGACAGGTAAAGGGGCATCTCATCATCAACATCACTGAGGGCTGACAAATCTTTTTTTTTTTTTTTTTTGAGATGGAGTCTTGCTCTTTCGCCCAGGCTAGAGTGCAGTGGCGCAATCTCGGCTCACTGCAAGCTCCGCCTCCCGGGTTCACGCCATTCTCCTGCCTCAGCCTCTCCGAGTAGCTGGGACTACAGGCGCCCGCCACGGCGCCCTGCTAATTTTTTGTATTTTTAGTAGAGACAGGGTTTCACCGTGTTAACCAGGATAGTCTTGATCTCCTGACCTCGTGATCCACCCGCCTCGGCCTCCCAAAGTGCTGGGATTACAGGCGTGAGCCACCGCGCCCGGCGACAAATCTTATTAAGCAAAGGAAGTTTAGAGTCTGTACTATAAAACTTATAATATATGAAGCCATCTAATAGTATTCATTTGTTTTAAAAAGCAGGTGGACGAATCACTAGTAGAAACTCCTTCTCTACTAAAAATACAGAAATTAGCCAGGCTTGTGCCAGGCATAATCCCAGCTACTTGGGACCCTGAGGCAGGACAATCACTTGAGCAATCACTTGAATCACAAGAAGTGGAGGTTGCAGTGAACCGAGACTGCACCACTGCACTCCAGCCTCGGGAACAAGAGGGAAATTCCATTTAAAAAAAAAAAAAAAAGGCCGGGTACAGTGGCTCATCCCTGTAATCCCAGCACTTTTGGAGGCTGAGGCAGGTAGATCACTTGAGGTCAGGAGTTCGAGACCAGCCTGGCCAACATGGTGAAACCCTATCTCTACTAAAAATGCAAAATTAGCCAGGTGTGGTGGCGCATGTCTGTAATCCCAGCTACTCGGAAGGCTGAGGCAGGAGAATCACTTGAATCCAGGAGGTGGAGGTTGCAGTGAACTGAGATTGTGCAATTGCACTTCAGCCTGGGAAACAGGAGCAAAACTCTTTCTCAAAAAAAAGACAAAAAAAAACAAAAAAACCCTGGAGGCAACTTAACATTATTTCTCAAATAATGACAGCAGGCCCACAGTGTTCATGGACATGACCCCAGGTTGCACATACTGTAAGTGAGGGACAAGACTTGACCCTGGGCCTGAAGGATCCCATGACATGTTCTTAGGCACAATAGTCAGCCCAGGCAGTACAGAAAATGACCAGACACAGAAAATACAAGGAGAATAGAAAGAAGTACATCAAGGGGATACAAAGACTGAGCTGGGACACAAGGGCTGAGCTGTGCTGCTGACAGTGGTGCTGAAGCCATCCCTCATGGATCATGAGCTGAGTCATCGTGCCCTGCACACAATGATTTAAGCAGCCTCCTATAATTTTGTCCAGTGGATGAATAAGGTCTTGACTTACTCAGGGAGAGTGGTGTTGGAGGGGAGGGGCTTATGGAGAAATTGGGGTGTTCAGCATTACAAAATCAATAGGCTGGAAAGAAAGAGTACTTGCATCCAGATCAATGTGTCATGTGAGGCGAGGCCAGGAAAGGAAGGGCAAGGGTGGAGGGCAGGAAGTAACGGGCATGTAGGAGTGAACTTTGTGCATGCACATCTGTGGGAATATAATTCCACCAAGATAGATCAAATCTTGAGCTTAAAGTGGAACTAATGCAGCAAATGGTAAAATATTGACCCAAGGTTAAATATGCAAATTACAATATGGGCAAGGGACAAGAATGAACGAGATACAAAAATGCAGAAGTATGGTGGCCTGAGGTGAAAGCAGTTTTACATCTCTTAAATTGAATGCCTCTGACTTCTAGTTTCAGGCATGTACTCAACAAAATCCCCTGTGTAGATTCCAGAAATGCATACACACACACACACACACACACACACACACACACACACACACACACACACAAACTAAACTCTATGGAGAGTACAGTGGAGCAATGTAGGAGACCATGGGGGTGAACAAGGATCCCCTGGCTGAGTAGGTAGAGATGGGTTTGTGAAAACAGAGCCAGGCTGAGTGCAGTGGCTCACGTCTGTAATCCCAGCTCATTAGGAGGACGGATGGGTGGATCGTGTTGTCAGGAGTTCAAGACCAGCCAGGCTAGCATGCATGGTGAAACATGGTCTCTACTAAAAAAAAAACCAAAACATTGGCCGGGCATGGTTGTGCATGTCTATAATCCTAGCTACTCAGGAGGCTGAGGTAGGAGATTGCTTGAACCTGGGAGGCAGAGGTTGCAGTGAGCTGAGATTGCACCACTGCACTCCAGCCTGGGTGACAGAGCAATACTCCATCTTAAAAAAAAAAAAAAAAGAAACTGTACCTTTAATAGACATACGGTTTTGCCACATTGTCTAGGCTGGTCTCGAACTCCTGACCTCAGGTGTTTCACTCACCCACTTCCACAGTGCTGGGATTACTGGCATGTGCGACTTCACCCAGCTGACATTATTTGTAATAGTAAAGAGAAGAAACCAACCCAGATGTCCATCAACAGATAAATATATGAACAAAATGTGGTACACACATACAGTGGAATATTATTCAGACTTAAAAACAAACTCGGATGGGGCCAGGGGCTGTGGCTCATGCCTGTAATCCCAGCACTTTGGGAATCCAAGGCAACTGAATCATGACAGGCCAGGCTATCAAAACTAGCCTGGCCAACATGGCAAAACCTCTATCTGTAATAGAACTAACAAAAATTAGTCGGGTGTGGTGACACATGCCTGTAATCCCAGCCACTCAAGAGGCTGAGGCAGGAGAATCACTTGAACCCAAAAGTTGGAGGTTGCAGTGAGCCAAGATCATGCCACTGCACTCAAGCCTGGGCAACAGAGTGAGACTCTGACTCAAAACAAACAAACAAACAAACAAACAAAACATAGAAATGAACAAGTTGAAAGCCACTGTGTCTTAAGGAAATGACAGTAGAACTAAACAATAGAAACCACAATCAACCTCAAAAGCTCCCTCAATAAGATTGAAGAAAACCTTATCTGTTACAGGGTTGATCCCACAACAAACTGAATATAGGTTCTCTTGTTAAAAATGAACAATGACACATGTTGGTGTGAAAAATCTGAAATGAACAAGAGTTCAGTCAAGAGCCTCATACATATGGGGCTGTGAGCCCGAATGACGTCCTCGCTGGGAGGAATTGCAACACCACTGACTGCTGATTAGAGAAGATGATCATTAGTTTACGGGATGAACACTGTCACAGTGCCAGTGAGAAACGCTTCTGTGATGCTCCTTAAAAACAAGAATGAGCTGGGCATGGTGGCTCACACCTGTAATCCCAGCACTTTGGGAGGCTGAGGTGAGTGGATCACCTGAGGTCGGGAGTTAGAGATGAGCCTGACCAACATGGAGAAACCCTGTCCCTACTAAAAATACAAAATTAGCTGGGCGTGGTCTCGCATGCCTATAACAACAGCCACTCAGGAGGCTGAGGCAGGAGAATCGCTTGATCCTGAAGGGCGGAGGTTGTGGTGAGCCAAGATCATACCATTGCACTCCAGCCTGGGCAATAGGAGCGAAACTCCATCTCAAAAACAAAAAAACAAACAAACAAAAAACAAAACCCATGTATGGGGCAAAATCACAAAAGAGAATACAAAGCCAGGAAGAGCCAAGATAGACAAGAGCAGACTCCTCATGTCTGGAGGGACATTTTCCTCACCCACAGCCTCCAGGTTCCTGTAGTTCTCCAACATCACTTCCCTGTATAAAGCCCTCTGTGAAGGGTTCAGGAATTTCCACTCCGCCAATGAGAATTCTATAGCCACATCCCTGAAAGTCAAGCGTCCCTAAAATGAAACACACATTTCAACAAAACATTATGGAGGATTGAGTTATCACCTTCACAGGAAATGAGAAATGAGAAAATAAGTATTTATTTGATCAAAGACTGTGTTCTGACAAAACCACATTAAGATATTTTTGAACATTTTTTCCTTATAGTTGTTTTATTGTACTTTTCTTTGAAAGACTTTAAGATCCCATAAGTCACTATGGATGTCTCGATTTTATGGACAATATAAAAAGTATAAAAATAAAAAGGAAACACAGGGCCAGGCATGGCGGTTCATGCTTGTAATCCCAACACTTCAGGAGGCCAAGGCGGGCAGATTATTTGCGGTCAAGAGTTCGAGACCAGCCTAGCCAACATGGTGAAAAACTGTCTCTACTAAAAATATAAAAATTAGCCAGGCATGGTAGCAGGCACCTGTAATCCCAGCTACACAGGAGGCTGAGGCAGGAGAATCACTTGAACCAGGGAGATGGAGGCTGCAGTGAGCCAAGATCACACCAGTGCACTCCATCCTGCGCAACAGACACTCCATCACAAAAAAAAAAAAAAAAAAAAGAAAAAAAGAAATGCTGGGCAGTGTCTCTGACCTGTAATCCCAGCACTTTGGGAGACCAAGGCGGGCAGATAATGTGGTCAAGAGATCGAGACCATCCTGGCCAACATGGCAAAACCACGTCTCTACTAAAAACACAAAAATTACCTGGGTGTCATGGTGCGGGCCTATACTCCCAGATACTCAAGAGGCTGAGGCAGGAGGATCACTTGAATCCAGGAGGTGGAGGCTGCAGTGAGCCAAGATCGTGCCACTGCACTTTAGTCTGGCAACAGAGCAAGACTCCATCTCACAAAAAAAAAAAAAGCAAAAAAGCAAACACAAGGTTTTCTCTACAGACATGTCTGATATTATGTTCCATATACCAGGTGATATTAAGTCTCTAGATGAGCTAAGATACAAGCGGTGTTTCAGAGAGGACAAAGTCCAATGGCTTTCAAAGAAAAGTCCAAATCTAAAAACTATCATGATCAGTCAAGCACAATGGCTCATGCCTGTAATCCCAGCACTTAGGGAGGCTGAGGTGGGCAGATCACAAGGTCAGGAGTTCGAGACCAGCCTGGGAACATGCTGAAACCCTGTCTCTACTAAAAATACAAAAATTAGCTGGATGTGGTGGAAGGTTCCTTAATCCCCGATACTCAGGAGACTGAGGCTGGAGAATTGCTTGAAACCAGGAGGCAGAGGTTGCAGTGAGCTGGTATCATGCCGGATACAAAATGTCTCCCCTTATTAGTCTTCTTTTCTAGAATTTACCACATATCTGTGCACACTAACATATGTATTTCATATGTAGTTTCTCTGAGCTGACATCCAGATGTGGCCCCTGAACAACCCAGGCTGCCCAGCAGCACTGACATCAACGGGCCCACACCCCATATTTATCCATGTCTGGGTGTGAGCCCTTCCCAGGACCATGCCCAGTGGAGCCTCTTCCCAAGTTCATGTCACTGGGTCACAGGAGATGGAATCTCAGAGCAGCTGAGAGGAACTGAGGGCAGGCATGGGTGAGTGCAAGCGAACGTGTCAGGCAAAATGCTTCCGACTCAGAAAAGACTGGCTACTACAATACCTGGCATTTCAGAAAGGAAAGAGACAGATTAATCCACAGAAGAATTTCACTTCACCTGAGGAAGAGCCATGCCTGGCTCCTTTCCTTTCCTCTTTTGAGCTGCTTCCTCACGTAACATGAGTCTTTAGAAATCAATCCTGTATGTGAAAAAAAAAAGAGACTTCATGTGAGAAATGACTCACTCCCTTCCTGTGACAAAAACACACGAACAGGGGAAACTTCACTCTGTAGAAAGAAGTCCCCCACTGCCCACTGCACCAGAGATCATGCAGAGATAGGAAAGTCCCACAGGAACACTTACAAGTGTATGTCTGACCCCGGTCTTCAGATCTCACTCCCCTCCTAGAAAACTCCCACACACTAGGCAGCAGCGGGCAGCTGGGCTGGACTGATCTCCCCTTCAGGGCACAGACTCATCCCTGATCTAACCACATCCAGAGGACAGCCCCTCACCTCTCTGTGGATCACAGGCTGAGCTCAGCCCTCAGAAATGGAGGACACAGAGCTTCGATGCTCAATGCTGCACACAGATGACAAGCACCTGCGCCACTGCAGGTATTACTGAGGGTGGGTTCCATCCCATCAGAATAAGAATCCCTGCTAAAGCAGCACAAGAGCTCTATTTGCAAAATGTCTCTAGACTCTAATGTGAAGCCAGGGTTGAGCTCCACTCAGAGGGGGTGAGTCCAGCACAGCCCCATGTTCTGGCTCTGCCCTCCCCTTGGGGCCTTGTTCTCACCAGAATCCAGAGAGTGGATGGCAAAGGCACAAAAATAATCACACAGAACAGTCAGTGTGGAGAAGGGGTGGGGTGAAGGTTGGGCTGTGTGTAAGGAAAATAAATCTTGGGGCCCCAAATCACTAAGCAAAAGGGAAAAGTCAAGCTGGGAACTGCTTAGGGAACCAGACTCCCCTTCTATTTAAAGTCACCCCTCTGCTCCCTGACATAGATGCATATCTGAGTGCCTCCTTCAAAAGACTAATCAGAAACTCAAAAGAAGGACCCAGCACAGTGGCTCAGGACTGTAATCCCAGCACTGCGGGAGGCCAAGGCAGGCAGACCACTTGGGGCGAAGAGGTAGAGACTAGCCCAGCCAACATGGTGAAATCATATCTCTACTAAAAATGCAAAACTGATCCAGGCATCTACTGGGGAAGCTGAGGTAGGAGAATCACTTGAACCCAGGAGGCAGAGGTTCCAGTGAGCCGAGATCGTGCCACTGCACTCCAGCCTGGGTGACAAAAAAAAAAAAAAAAAGGAAACTCAAAAGATTGCAACCATTTGTGCCTCAGTTCTCTGTGAACTAAAAGCCCCTTCCCTGCTTCAAGTCTTCCTGGCTTTGTTTAAAGTTGTCCCACCTTCCCAGACCAAACCAATGTACTTCTTACGTATATTGATTGATGTCTCATATCTCCATAAAATGTATAAAATTAAGCTCTGCGCCGACCACCTTGGGCAAAATAAACTTTCTAAATTAACTGAGATCTGTGGAAGATTTTCTGGTTTCACAGCTGCAATGTCAAATGGGGGGCTGTGGGAGATCACAAAGGAGACCCAGAGAAGATGATATCAGAACACAGACCGGAAAGAAAGGCTGCTTGTCACTTGCAGCTGAGGGAAAGAGAGTCCTAGGCAGAGGGACAGCTCAAGTGAAGGCCCTGAGTCAGGAGCAACCTCAGCCCCAGGAAGAGGAAAGCTGCCCCTAGGAATAGGAAAGTGGCCCATGTGGGTGGAGCAGTGGAAGAGAGGAGGGCACAGGTAGTAGATGAGGAGAAAAATGTTCAAAGTATACACAATTGCGCACGCATAGCAACAGGTGTTTAAAACACTGAAAAAGAGGCAGCTGTAGAAATGAGATCTGAGCAAATGCTTTTCTAGTGAACACGTGGGCTCTGCTAAACCAAGGTTCCAAGTCAATCCAGCCCATCCTTCAACATCTGCAGAGAATATTGTGGACCAGAGGGACTTGAGGGGGACACTGACTTAGAAGCTCACAGATCACCATTTTTTCAGATGATATGAGCAAAGAAAATGGAATAGGCTACTTCAAATAAATTTTCATGTTAGGTTAAAGAAAAAAGGTCCTTGATATCATTATCAAGTACACACTGAAACAACCTAAAATTACATATCACGTAGTAGAAAATGTTTTCGATATATGATAAAGACTAGAAAGCACACAGACCTCAATGTAAACTGAACACAATTTCATAGAGAAACAATTTTAAAATGTTAAAAAATATAGATCTAAGGAAATCTTGGGTAAAAGGAGAAATATTTGGAAATATATCATACTTTGAAAACAATGAGGCCAGGCATGGTGAATCCCAGCACTTTGGGAGGCCAGGGCATGATCACAAGGTTAGGAGTTCAAGACCAGCCTGGCCAACATGGAGAAACCATGTCTCTACTAAAAATACAAAAATTAGCAGGAAATAGTGGTGCACACCTGTCACCCATGCTACTCTGGAGACTGAGGCAGGAGAATCCCTTAACCCCAGAAGATGAAGGTTGCAGTGAGACGAGATCATGCCACTGCACACCAGCCTGGGTGACAGAGAGTCTCAATAAATAAAAATATGTATCTAAACATTAGCCAGGCCTGGTGGGGTGCGCCTGTGGTAACAGGGACTCCGGAGGCTGAGGTGGGAAAATCACTTGAGCCCAGGAGGTTGCCACTGCACTGAGCTGTGATCCTGCCACTGCACTCCAGCCTGGACAACAGTAAGAATGTCTCAAAAAAACAAAAATTAAAGGCTGGGCAGCCGCTCATGCCTGTAATCCCAGCACCTTGGGAGGCTGAGGCTGGAGGATTGCCTGAGGTCAGGAGTTCAAGACCAGCCTGACCAAGATGGAGAAGCCCCATCTCTACTAAAAATACAAAATTAGCTGGCCACGGTGGTGCGTGCCTGTAATCATAGCTACTCAGGAGGCTGAGGCAGGAGAATCACTTGAACCCCAGAGGCAAACTTTGCAGTGAACAAAGATCATGCCATTGCACTTCTGCCTGGGCAACAAGAGCAAAACTCAGTCAAAAAACAAACAAACAAACAAAAAAATCGACAACAAAAATAAGTAAATTAAAAGTAAACATAAAAAGTGAAAAACAACTAATGAGGCAAAGTGTGGTGGATCACGAGGTCATGAGTTCAAGACCAGTCTGGCCAAGATGGTGAAACCCTGTGTCTACTAAAAATACAAAAATCAGATAGGTGTGGCGGCGGGAACCTGTAATCTCAGCTGCTCGGGAGGCTGAGGCAGAGCATTGCTTGAACCCGGGAGGTAGAGGTTGCAGTGAGTCAAGATCACTCCACTGCACTCCAGCCTGCATGACAGAGAAAGACTCCATCTCAAAAATAAAAAAATAAAATAAATAAAAACACACACAAAAAACCAACCAAACAAATGAAATGAAGAGGAACTAGAAAAAAGGAAACCAATTACAAAAAGAGAACAAAAGCACTTTTTTTTTTTTTGAGACGGAGTCTCGCTCTGTCACCCAGGCTGGAGTGCAGTGGCGCGATCTCGGCTCACTGCAAGCTCCGCCTCCTGGGTTCACACCATTCTCCTGCCTCAGCCTCTCCGAGTAGCTGGGACTACAGGCGCCCGCCACCACGCCTGGCTAGTTTTTTGTATTTTTAGTAGAGACGGGGTTTCACCGTGGTCTCGATCTCCTGACCTCATGATCCGCCCGCCTCGGCCTCCCAAAGTGCTGGGATTACAAGCGTGAGCCACCGCGCCCGGCTGAAGAAAAGCACTTTTTTTTTTTTTTTTTTTTTTTGAGACGGAGTCTTGCTCTGTCCCCCAGGCTGGAGTGCAGTGGCGCAATCTCGGCTCACTGCAAGCTCTGCCTCCCGGGTTCACGCCATTCTCCTGCCTCAGCCTCCTGAGTAGCTGGGACTACAGGCGCCCGCCAACACGCCCGGCTAATTTTTTGTATTTTTAGTAGAGACGGGGTTTCACCGTGTTAGCCAGGATGGTCTCGATCTCCTGACCTCGTGATCCGCCCGCCTCGGCCTCCCAAAGTGCTGGGATTACAGGCTTGAGCCACCGCGCCCGGCCGGGAAAAAGCACTTTTAATATTCCTTTTATCATGTTCCATGTAGTAACAGAGACTCATCACTTCTTACCCTACTTCACTCCGCCACTCCCCATGCCAGCCATGAAAATGGAAGAGGGTGATCCACAACTAATGAGTCAAGTCACTGTCCTCTGGCTGAAGAGGGGTTGCAAAGGGAAGCTAGCCTCTGATGCCATAATTGTAAAATGCACCACACTTAGACACGGGAGTTTGGCAACTCTCATTCTCGTCTGTAAAATTTAAACAAATTTTAAATTTGTTACCTTATAAACAGAGAAAGCAACATGTCATCACTTCATCATCACATCCAATCAACTCACCGCTCATCTGCACCCAGGGTCTCCCTTCGTCTTCATTACTGCTTCCCTCCATCATTCTATACGTAGCTCTTTCTCACCTTCTCTCTCCATCTGTTTCTTTTCTGCATTTCCCCCTGGACTTCTGCTCATTTTATGCCCCTCTCCTGTTTTGCTTCATTCTTTTTTGTTTTTTGTTTTTTTTTTGAGACGGAGTTTCACTCTTGTTGCCCACGCTGAAGTGCAATGGTGCAATCTCAGCTCACCACAACCTCTGCTCCCTGGGTTCAAGTGATTCTCCTGCCTCGGCCTCCTAATCCAAAATTATCAGGGCATGGTGGCACATGCCTGTAATCCCAGCTACTCCGGGGGAGTATCACAGGAGAATCGCTTCAACCCTAAAGGCAGAAATAGTCATTAGCCAAGATCCTGCCATTGCACTCCAGCCTGGGCAACAGGAGCGAAACTCCACCTCAAAATAATAGTAAAAATTAGTATGTAGGCCAGGTGCGGTGGCTCATCCTTATAATCCCAGTATTTTGCAAGGCCAAGACAGGAGGAACCTTTGAGCCCAGGATTTTGGTCTATCCTGGGCAACATACTGAAACTGTTTCTACAAAAAAAAAAATTTAAAAATAAATAAATACATAACTAGCGGGGCTTGGTGTCTCACACCTGTGGCCTCAGCTACTCGGGAGACTGAGGGAGGAGGATGGCCTGAGCCTAGGAGGTCGAGGCTGCAGTTAGAGTAGATAACACTATTGTAATCCAGCCTGGGCAATAGAGCCAGACCCTGTCTCAAAATATTAATCAATTAATTAATTAAAAGTATTATGTAATAACAGAAAGTTGTTTTTTTCTTTTTCCCCACATCACTGCCCTACTTCCTACCGCATCCTGGGAAAAGGGAAGAGACTGACTCACAACTGAATAAGTCACTGCCCTCGGGCTGAATAGGGAGTCCAAGTGGAAGCTAACCTCTGATACCAAGATTTATAGAATGTACATGACTCCATAGATAGGAATTTTAAAATTCTCAATCTCATCTGTATAATTTAAACAAGTTATTAGATTATATACACAGAAGCCAACATGTCACAACTAATCATATCCAATGAACTCACACACTCATCTGTACCCAAAGTCCCCCACCCTTTTTTCTTTTGAGACAGGGTCTTGCTCTTTTGACCAGGCTGGAGTACAGTGGCATGATCTCTGCTCACAGCAGCCTGGAGCTCCTGGGCTCAAGTGATCCTCCAGCCTCCGCCTACAGAGTAGCTGAAATTACAGCTGCACACTATCATGCCTGGTATTTTTTTTTTTTTTTTTGACAGAGATGGGGGCAATGACTATTTTGCCCAGGCTGGTCTTGAACTCCTGGACTCAAGCAATCCCTCTGCCCCAGTCTCCTAAAGTGCTGGGATTACAGGCGTGAGCCACTGTGCCCAGCCCCTCTGTCTTCATTACTGTGCTTCCCTCCCTAATTCTGTACATCTCTCTCATTCTCCCCTTCTCTCTCTAGCTCTTGTTTTCTTTTCTTTTTCCCTGGGATTGTGCTCCTCATTTTGTACCCCTCTCCTCTCCTGCTATTTATCCCCTTCTTCCCTCTATTGCTTCTCTTCCACCTCTTCTGCTCCATCCTCGCAACTTATTTAACCTCTTTTTTTTTTTTTGAGATGGAGTTTCCGCCCTGTTGCCCAGGCTGGAGTGCAGTGGTGCGATCTCGGCTCACTGCAACCTCCACCTCCCATGTTCAAGCGATTCTCCTTCCTCAGACTTCCTAGTAGCTGGCATTACATGTGTGTGCAACTGTGCCTGGCTAATTTTGTATTTTTAGTAGAGACGGGGCTTCTCCATGTTGGTCAGGATGGTCTCAAACTCTGGACCTCAGGTGATCCACCCACCTCAGCCTCCCAAAGTGCTGGGATTACAGGCATGAGCCACAGCGTCTGGTCCTTATTGAAGGGGGCCAGGCCCTCCACACCTGTGGGTGCTTCTCGTCAGGTGGGATGAGAGACTGAGAAAAGAAATAAGACACAGAGACAAAGTATAGAGAAAGAACAGTGGGCCCAGGGGACCGGCGCTCAGCACACGGAGGATCCGTGCCAGCCCCGGTCTCTGAGTTCCCTCAGTATTTATTGATCACTATCTCTACCAACTAGGAGAGGGGGATGTGGCAGGACTATAAGGTGATGGTAGGGAGAGGGTCAGCAGGAAATCATGTGAGCAAAGCTCTCTGTGTCATAAATAAGTTTAAGGAAAGATGCTGTACCTCGATGTGCATGTAGGTAAATTTATGTTTGACTTTACACAAACATCTCAGTGCAGTAAACAGCAGTATTGCCACCAGCATGTCTCACCTCCAGCCATAAGGCAGTTTTCTCCTATCTCCGTAAATAGAATGTATGATCAGGTTTTACACTGAGACATTCCATTCCCAGGGATGAGCAGGAGACAGATGCCTTCCTCTTATCTTAACTGCAAAGAGGGCTATCTCTTTCACTAATTGTCCTCAGCACAGACCCTTTACGGGTGTCTGGCTGGGGGACGGTCAGGTATTTCCCCTCCCAGGAGGCCATATCTCAGGATGTATCAGTGGGGAGAAACCTTGGACAATACCCAGGCTTTCTTGGGCAGAGGACCCTGTGGCCTTCCGCAGTGTATTTTGTCCATGGGTACTCGAGACTGGAGAATGGCGATGACTTTTACCAAGCATACTGCCTGAAAACACCTTTTTTTTTTTTTTTTCTTGAGATGGAGTCTCGCTCTGTCACCCAGGCTGGAGTGCAGTGGCGCGATCTCGGCTCACTGCAAGCTCCGCCTCCCGGGTTCACGACATTCTCCTGCCTCAGCCTCTACAGGCGCCCGCCACCGCGCCCGGCTAATTTTTTGTATTTTTAGTAGAGACGGGGTTTCACCGTGGCCTCGATCTCCTGACCTCGTGATCTGCCCGCCTCGGCCTCCCAAAGTGCTGGGATTACAAGCGTGAGCCACCGCGCCTTGTCTGCAAACACTTTTTAACAAAGCACATCCTGCCCAGCCCTAAATCCATTTAACTTTGGGTCAACACAGCACATGTTTCTGCGAGCACAGGGTTGGGTCTAGGGTTACAGATTAACAGCATCTCAAGGCAGACTAATTTCTCTTAGTACAGACCAAAATGGTGTTTCTTACATCTACTTCTTTCTACATAGACACAGTAACAGTCTGATCTCTCTTTTTTTTCCCAAACGTTATTTAACCTCTTGTTGCTCTTCTCTCCAATCTTTCGATCGTCCTCGATCTCTGTATATTACAGCCTCTTCTCTTATCTCTGTGTCTCCTCTGCTCTCCCTGTTAAATTCTCTCTTCCCGGTTACACCCCTCAGTCCCCACTCTCTAGCACCCCAGATCCCCAGGTGTCCTCCCTGCTGTGGTTCTCCCTCTGTTATCCTTGCCACCAGCACCACTCTGCTCTGTCTGCCCTGGCTCCAAATCCCTCCTCCTCTCCCTCACTCTGGTGAGCCTCCCTCTTTGCTGCCCCTCTCCCTACCTTGCTGTCCTTCATCTCTGTACATTTAGCTTTTCTCTACATTTCTCAAGTGACTTTTCTCCTCCTGCTTTCTTATGTTTTTTTCTTTCACTTTTGCTGTCTCTTGGCAAATCCCTAACCCATCCTCTACTTTGCCATGTGTTATGGGCCTTTCTCATTCTTCTTTTCTCTGTCTCTGGTTTTCTACTGCTCTCTCAGTCCCTCTCTCTATCTCCTGATCCCTTTGGCCCACACAATCACACGAGGGTTTGGAGTAAGACGCCTGCATCCCGGAGAAGCGCATTTTCCAGGAGTTGGAGCTGGGCAGGCAAGAACACCCTGTGTCATAGGACAAGGCCCTGGGACCTCCCCAACGCTGGTTCAGGGGAAGCGGTAACTGTGGAGGAAGACTTGGGGAGCAGCAGGGCCCGGCACAAGGAGGGACGTGGTGGGAGACGGCGCCTTAAGACATGGGTGGCACCTGCAGTATCCCAGGACCAGGCAGAGGACGCAGGATCCCCAGGACTGGGGCCCTGGCGCTGCGCTCCAGGGGAGGCCGACGGTGGCTGGGAGGCGCCCAGGGCAGGAATCCACCACACGGGTGAAGACTTTAAAAAGCAAGGGGCGGGATGAGTCAGAACAAAGTTTGGAGCAGGAAAACTGTGCGATAGGAAGTGTATAAATTGCCCTATAGCAGAAAGACCGGGGACGGGACCGGCCTCCAAGCGACTTCAAACCGAAAAGGAAGCAACTTCTGGACTCTTACGCGGACGTCTCAATTTGCTCTGGGTGAAGGAAGACAGGCGAGAATTTCCAGGTCTGTGGGGATCCCACGTACCAGGGACAGAAGAGCCAGGGACCTGGGAAGTGCAGACCTAATACAAGGCAGAGCAAAACTCACGCGCCGCGGTAGGACCTTCATTCCACGGGATCGGCTTCCGGGTTTGCCACCAGGACAGAAGCCAGTCCGGGCGGGGCCCGCGAGCAGGTTGGAGGGGCCTGGGCGGGGCAGAGGCGGGACGCGAGGCGGAGAGACCTTGTCCTTTAGAACCGGCAAAGGGCGGGGCCGGGACCGGACCTGTGCTTCTCTCAGCCTGGCACCCAGTGCCTCTGTTTTTCAGGCGTTTGGAGGTGAGAGCAGCCAGGAAGGCTGAGGCATGATACAAAAGCCCTGGAATTGTCTGGAACGGGAATGCAAACTAGAATGTGAAATGCAAAGCCCTGCCTGGGTGGAACATACGATTTCATGCTGACGGCCCACAGAACAGAATAGAAATCCTCCCCCTTTCTATTCTCCATTCACTCAGGAGGGAGAGTCCACCCTGTGCTCAGCTTCAGAGACTTCCCTAGTGCCTTTGCTTGGGATGCGGGACGGGGTGCTCAGGCCAGGGAGGAGTGAGGTCACCACCTGCTGCCTAAACACAGCAGGGATGCAGGCAAGGGGCGGAAGCCTGAGGTCCCAGCTACTCAGGAAGCAGCGGCGGGAGAATCGCTGAACCTGGGGGTCCAGGCCAGCCTGGGCGACAAACTAACACCCCTTCCCGCAGGGAACCCTTCCTCATCTCTCTCGCGCGCTCTTTTTCTTTTCTTTCCTTTTTATTTTTATTTTTTTGAGACGGAGCCTTGCTTTGTCTCCCAGGCTGGAGTGCAGTGGCATGATTTTGGCTCACTGCAAGCTCCACCCCGGGTTCAAGCCATTCTCCTGCCTGAGCCTTTCGAGTAACCGGGACTACAGGTGCCCACCACGATGCCCAGGTAAATTTTTGTATTTTTAGTAGAGACCAGGTTTCACTGTGTTAGCCAGGATGGCCTCGATCTCCTGACCTCGTGATCCACCCACCTCAGCCTCGCAAAGTGCTGGGATTACAGGTGTGAGCCCCCCCTCTTGGCCTTGTTTTTTTTTTTTTTTTTTAAATAAAATTTTTGATGGTGTGACATAGGGATCCAACATTATTCTTTTCCATGTGAATATCCAGTTAGTTGTCCCGCACGTTTGTGAAAGAGATCAATTACTTTCTCTTTTTTTACTTTTCTTTCCTTTTATTTTTTGAGACAGAGTATTTCTCTGTGGCCCGTGCTGGGGTGCAGTTGCGAGATCGTGGCTCACTGCAGCCTCCGCCTCCTGGGTTGAAGCTATTCTTCTGCCTCAGCCTTTCGAGTAGCTGGTATTACAAGCGCACATGACCATGCCCAGCTAACTTTCCTATTTTTGGTAGAGACGGGGTTTCACTTTGTTGGCTACGCTGGTCTGGAGCTCCTGACTTCAAGTGATCTGCCTGCCTCGGCCTCCCAAAGTGCTGGAATTACACTCGTGAGTCACCGTGCCTGGCCCAGGAGATATTCTTTACTTCACTTTTTAAATGAGAAAATATAATTGAGAAACAAAGAGTCTTGCCCCAAATGAGAAATCATCTCCACGATGATAATAGAGAAAGAAAGAATAACTATTTTAGTAATAAGTAAGCTTTAGACCAGAATGTGATGGGAAATAAAGGCAAACAGCTGAGAGGTTGAAAAGAGAGAAAGAAACTTCACTGTTACTATACAACCCATTGAGTACGTGTTTTCAAGATAAACACTAATCAGTCCTCAGGGAAGAGGACTTGACAAGCCCTTGGTCACACATAGTTCATCCTGGCTCTACTTGGTAATGGAGGTGACCATCTCTGTCAGCTAACTAGCTTCATCCCGAGGGAGGGGGAGAAACCCTAACACTAACCCTAACACAAAAATTAGCTGGGCGTGGTGGCAGGTGCCTATAATTTTTCTGTATTTTTAGTAGAGACAGGGTTTCACCAAGCTGGCCAGGCTGGTTTTGAACTCCTGACCTCAAGTGATCCGCCCACCTCAGCATATCAATGTATGGGGATTACAGGCTTGAGTCACCAGGGTCAGCCAGGAAAACTCTTAGAAGTTGCACCTGCATTCCACTAGACTCTGGTTTCATCACCGCATTCCTCTCAAGGCTCAGATTTACAGGTCCATAGCTTTAAGTTGGAATCATTTGATGTTTGAATTATTTAATTTCCTTCTGAGACAGAAGTATTATCTATCTTGTTGTGTGCCTTTTTTTTTTTTTGAGACAGAGTTTCGCTTTATTGCCCAGGCTGCAGTGCAGTGGCGCAATCTCAGCTCACTGCCACCTCTGCCTCCCAGATTCAAGCAATTCTGCCTCAGCCTCCTGAGTAGCTGGGACTATAAGCATGTGCCACCACACCCGGCTAATTTTTTTGAATTTTTAGTAGAGACAGGTTTTCACCATGTTGGTCAGGTGGTCTCGAACTCCTGACCTAGGGATCGGCCAGCCTTGGCCTCCCAAAGTGGTGGGATTACCGGCGTGAGCCACCGCACCCGGCCATTGTTTGCTGGTCAAAGTGAGCTCCCAAGTTCTTCAGAAATACATCCCTGGGCTGGGCGCTGTGGGTCATGCCTATAATCCCAGGACTCTGGACGGCTGAGGCTGGAGGATCATCTGAAATCAGAAGTTCAAGACCAGCCTGGCCAACATGGTGAAACCCCGTCTCTACAAAACTATAAAAATCAGCCAGGCATTATGGCGGGTGCCTGTAGTCCCAGCTACTTGGGAGGCTGAGGCAGAAGAATCACATGTACCCAGGAGACGGAAATTGCAGTGAGCTGAGATCGCACCATTTAATTCCAGCCTGGGCAACAAGAGTGAAACTCCATCTCCGAGAAAGAAAAGAAAAGAGAAAGAAAGAATACTACCTCAGAAGACAGAAAATGCATTTGCAAATTTTCTAAATAAATCTCCTAAGAAAAGAGATGAAAGGAAAGAAAATCTCTTTATTTTCAAAGGAGGAATTATACCTCTCATTTATTTCCTTTTCTGTTTGAGATAGGGTCGAGCTCACTCACCCAGGCTGGAGTGTGGTGGCAAAAACAGGGCTCACTGCAGCCTTCAACTCCCTGGCTCAAGTGATCCTCCCACCTTTTTCATCAAGGATTTGGAAGAGATATCTACAAAATATAAACACCAATACGTTTCCCATTAAGTCCAGATGGTAAATCATACTGAAATGTGTAAATATGACACAAAAAACAATGCTTAAACTTCCCAAATATAATCTTCAAAGTTTAGGAACATAAAAGGAGTAAGATTCTTTAATAAATGAAGGGCTATTACATGTACTTCAAATCATTTATATGGAAACCTATTTCCAATATCATGACAAAACACTGACAGGGCACAAACATGTGTAAGCCTAATGTCATGACTGTTTTTCCACTGTGACCCTAAAGTGCATCAGTTTGCAAAAAACATATCACTGTCACATTAATGAAAATATATATTCTTCATATTTACAGAGTATCAACTGTACACAAATAAATGCTAAAGGGCCACAAAATATACTACATTGGTAAATAATCCACAAGCTCATGTAAGGGTAACCAAAATCAATGGAAATGCTGTATTGTCAAATAATCATAGCACAGAGAAGATAAGAAAAGATTACAAAAATTAGCCAGGTGTGGTAGCTTGCGCCTGCAGTCCCAGCTACTCAGGAGGCTGAGGCACAAGAATCGCTTGATCCTGGGAGGGAAAGATTGCAGTGAGCCAAGATTGCACCACTGCATTCCAGCCTGGGTGACAGAGTGAGACTCCATCTCAAAAAAAAAGAAAGAAAAGAAAAGAAAGAAAAAGAAAACAATGTTAATACAATATTTTTCTGAATACCTGTCATAAAATTACCTATAACCACGCAGAACAGGCACTTATTGAAATTAAGAAGTGCAGTGTGTCAGTTATATTGTATATCACATACCGAAAAGCCATATGTGAAATCTTAAATATTAGTCAGTAAACTATTGTAACCTATGATAAAACCAGCAAGCAAATAAGTACATTTATACAGCCTGCAGAATTCTAAACAATTTCCTCTTAAGAAAAAAGCCACAACTTTTGCTTACCACCAGCACACAATATAAGAACTGAAACGCATGTTAAGATCACTACCTTCTGATGTATGAGGTCAAGTAAATACACAGCATTATAAGGAATAAGAACTGACTAACAATGTTGGAGGGTACAATTATGATGTCACAGGTACAGTTACGTAACACCAGGCAATACAGCAATTTTATATATATATGCATTGCCGTTAGTTATCTACTTAACTGTGCATAAAATATAAAATATAGAAAGTGTACTGGGAAAATTTATAAACTGAGATCACAGAAAACATTGTATAAAACAAATTGCGGCCAGGCGCGGTGGCTCACGCTTGTAATCCCAGCACTTTGGGAGGCCGAGGCGGGCGGATCACGAGGTCGGGAGATCGAGACCATGGTGAAACCCCGTCTCTACTAAAAATACAAAAAATTAGCCGGGCGTGGTGGTGGGCGCCTGTAGTCCCAGCTACTCGGAGAGGCTGAGGCAGGAGAATGGCGTGAACCCAGGAGGCGGAGCTTGCAGTGAGCCGAGATTGCGCCACTGCACTCCAGCCTGGGCGATAGAGCGAGACTCCG
>NW_026652287.1:32947068-32950682 GCF_009828535.3 Hylobates moloch | reverse complement strand
AACAAATTGCACAATAAAAACATAAAAAACATGATGTAGGCCGGCTGTGGTGGCTCAAGCCTATAATCCCAGCACTTTGGGAGGCCAAGGCAGGTGGATCATGAGGTCAGGAGATCGAGACCATCCTGGCTAAAACGGTGAAACCCCATCCCTACTAAAAATACAAAAATTAGCCGGGCGTGGTGGCGGGCGCCTGTAGCCTCAGCTACTTGGAGAGGCTGAGGCAGGAGAATGGCATGAACCCGGGAGGTGGAGCTTGCAGTGAGCCGAGATTGCACCACTACACTCCAGCCTGGGCAACAGAGCCAGACTCTGTCTCAAAAAAAAAAAAAAAAAAAGCATGATGTAGGCTCCCTGGTCTGAAAGATTATATTGGCAAAAAGCAATGTTCAGAGCTGTGTCCAACAGGATGTTCCTGCAGATGGGGCCTTTGAGAGAATTTGGTCATGGGTGTTGACTACACATGAATAGGTCTAGTGCTTTTATTTTTATTATTTATTGACTTATTTGTTTACTTTTTGAGATGGAGTTTCCCTCTTGTTGCCCAGGCTGGAGTGCAACGCACGATCTTGGCTCACCGCAATTTTGCCTCCTGGGTTCAAGCAATTCTCCTGCCTCGGCCTCCCGAGTAGCTGGGATTACAGGCATGCGCCACCACACCCAGCTAATTTTATATTTTTAGTAGAGACGGGGTTTCTCTATTTTGGTCAGTCTGGTCTCGAACCGCCTACCTCAGGTGATTCACCCGCATCAGCCTTCCAAAGTGCTGGGACTACAAGTGTGAGCCACCGCGCACAGCCAGGACTACTGCTTTTACAAAGAGAGACATTAAAGAGCTGATTGTTATTGCTTTTTGTTTGTTTGTTGAGACCAAGCCACACTCTATCACTCAGGCTGGAGTGTAGTGGCATGATTCTCCTGTCTAAAAAGATTCTCCTGCCTCAGCCTCCCGAGTAGATGGGACGACAGATGCATGCCACCACCCTTGGCTATTTTTTGGGGGGGGGGGTGGGGGAGACGGCGTCTCACTCTGTCACACAGGCTGGAGTGCCATGGTGCGATCGTGGCTCACTGCAACCTCTGCCTCCCAGCCGGGTCCAAATAATTCCCCTGCCTCAGCCTCTGGAGTAGCTGAAATTACAGGCATGTGCCACCATGCTCAGCTAATTTTTGTATTTTTGGTAGATATAGGGTTTCATCATGTAGGCCAGGCTGGTCTCAAACTCCTGACCTTAAGTGATTTGCTCCCAAAGTGCTAGGATTACAGGCATGAGCCACCATGCCCGGCTTTGATGTTCCTTTCTTCTTCTTTGTTTTTTTTTTTTTTTTTTTGACGGACTCTAGCTCTGTTGCCCAGGCTGGTGTGCAGTGGCGCAATCTCGGCTCACTGCAACCTCTACCTCCCGGGTTCAAACAAACTTCTGCCTCCCGAGTAGGTGGGATTACAGGCGTCTGCCTTCACGACCAGCTAATTTTTGTATTTTTATTTAGCAGAGATGGGGTTTCACTCTGTTGGCCAGGCTGGTCTCGAACTCCTGGCCTCGTGATCCACCCACCTCAGCCTCCCAAAATGCTAGGATTACAGGCTTGAACCACCGTGCCCTGATGTCCCTTTTAAAAACTACCATGGGCTAGGCGTGGTGGCTTACGCCTATAATCCCAGCACTTTGGGAGGCCAAGGCAGGTGGATCACCTCAGGTCAGGAGTTAGATACCAGCCTGGACCAACATGAAGAAACCCTGTCTCTACTAAAAACACAAAATTAGCCTAGCGTGGTTGTGCATACCTGTAATCCCAGCTACTCGGGAGGCTGAGGCAGGAGAATCGCTTGATGCCAGGAAGCCAAGGTTGTGGTGAGCTGAGATCATGCCATTGCACTCCAGCCTTGGCAACAAGAGCAAAACTCCCTCTCAAAAAAAGAAAAAAAAGTGGCCGGGCCGGTGGCTCATGCCTGTAATCGCAGCACTTTGGGAGGCTGAGGCGGGTGGATCACGAGGTCAGGAGATCAAGACCATCCTGGCTAACACGGTGAAACCCTGTCTCTACTAAAAATACAAAAAAATTAGCCGGTAGTGGTGACAGGAGCCTGTACTCCCAGCTACTCGGGAGGCTGAGGCAGGAGAATGGCGTGAACCCGGGAGGTGGAGCTTGCAGTGAGCTGAGATCGCGCCACTGCACTCCAGCCTGAGAGACAGAGCGAGACTCCATCTCAAAAAAAAAAACAAAAAAAAAACCAGAATAACTCCAAGTATTGAGGGCTATGTAGGCCAGATGCGGTAGCTCCTCCCTGTAATCCCACCCATAATCCCAGTAATTTGGGAGGCCAAGGCAGGAGGATCCTTTGAGCCCAGGATTTTGAGACCAGCCTAGGAAACATAGTGAAATCTCGTTTCTACAAAAAAAAAAAAAAAAAAAAAAAAATGCAAAAACTAGCTGAGCTTGGTGGCTTATGCCTCTAGTCCCAGCTACTCAGAAGACTGAGGTAGGAGGATGGCTTGAGCTTAAGAGGTCAAGGCTGCAGTTACAGGAGATCACGCCACTGCACACCAGCCTAGGTGATAGAGGCAGACCCTGTCTCGAAATATTAATTAATTAAATGTATTATGTAATAACTGACAGTGACCATTTTCCCACTTCACTGACCCACATCCTACCCCATCCTAGGAAAAGGGGAGACAGTGATTCACAACTAAATAAGTCACTTCCCTCTGGCAAATAGGGATTCCAAGTGGAACATAACCTCTGATGCCAAGATTTATAGAATGTACATGTCTTATAGACACCAATTTTAAAATTCTCAATCTCATCTGTATAATTTAAACAAGTTTTTAGTTCTTAGATTATACATACAGAACTCAACATGTCACAACTAATCATAACCAGTGAACTCACCCACTCATCTGAACCCAAAGTCTCTCGCCACGTTTTTTTGTTTGGAGACAAGGTCTTGCTCTGATGACCAGGCTGCAGTGTAGTCGCATGATCTCAGCTCACTGCAGCCTGGACCTCCTGGGCTCAAGTCATCCTCCCATAAAAACCTCCAGAGCAGCTGGGAGTACAGGTGCACACCATTATGCCCGGTTATTTACTTACTTTTTTTTGGCAGAGATGGGAGTCTCACTATGTTGCCCAAGCTGGTCTCGAACTCCTGGACTCAAGCAATCCCCTTGCCTCAGTCTCCTAAAGTGTGGAGATTACAGGCGTGAGCCACTGTGTCCAGACCCTCTTTCTTCATTACTGCGCTTCCCTCCCTAATTTTGTACATCTCTCTCATTCTCCCCTTCTCTCTCTAGCTCTTGTTTTCTTTTCTTTTTCCCTGGGATTCTGCTCTTCATTTTCTACCCCTCTCCTCTTCTGCTGTTTATCCCCTTCTTCCCTCTATTCCTTCTCTTCCGCCTCTTCTGCTCCATCCTCACAACTTATTTAACCTCTTATTGCTCCTTCTCCCCAATCTTTCAATCGTCCTCAATCTCCATCTATTTCTGCCTCTTCTCCATCTCTGCGCCTCCTCTGCTCTCCCTGTTAAATTCCCTCTTCCCCGATATACTCCCCTATCCCCACTCTGTGGCACCCCAGATCCCCAGGTGTCCTCCCTGCTGTGGTTCTCCCTCTGT
>NW_026652287.1:32926450-32932068 GCF_009828535.3 Hylobates moloch | reverse complement strand
CACCCCAGATCCCCAGGTGTCCTCCCTGCTGTGGTTCTCCCTCTGTTATCCTTGCCACCAGCACCACTCTGCTCTGTCTGCCCTGGCTCCAAATCCCTCCTCCTCTCCCTCACTCTGGTGAGCCTCCCTCTTTGCTGCCCCTCTCCCTACCTTGCTGTCCTTCATCTCTGTACATTTAGCTTTTCTCTACATTTCTCAAGTGACTTTTCTCCTCCTGCTTTCTTATGTTTTTTTCTTTCACTTTTGCTGTCTCTTGGCAAATCCCTAACCCATCCTCTACTTTGCCATGTGTTATGGGCCTTTCTCATTCTTCTTTTCTCTGTCTCTGGTTTTCTACTGCTCTCTCAGTCCCTCTCTCTATCTCCTGATCCCTTTGGCCCACACAATCACACGAGGGTTTGGAGTAAGACGCCTGCATCCCGGAGAAGCGCATTTTCCAGGAGTTGGAGCTGGGCAGGCAAGAACACCCTGTGTCATAGGACAAGGCCCTGGGACCTCCCCAACGCTGGTTCAGGGGAAGCGGTAACTGTGGAGGAAGACTTGGGGAGCAGCAGGGCCCGGCACAAGGAGGGACGTGGTGGGAGACGGCGCCTTAAGACATGGGTGGCACCTGCAGTATCCCAGGACCAGGCAGAGGACGCAGGATCCCCAGGACTGGGGCCCTGGCGCTGCGCTCCAGGGGAGGCCGACGGTGGCTGGGAGGCGCCCAGGGCAGGAATCCACCACACGGGTGAAGACTTTAAAAAGCAAGGGGCGGGATGAGTCAGAACAAAGTTTGGAGCAGGAAAACTGTGCGATAGGAAGTGTATAAATTGCCCTATAGCAGAAAGACCGGGGACGGGACCGGCCTCCAAGCGACTTCAAACCGAAAAGGAAGCAACTTCTGGACTCTTACGCGGACGTCTCAATTTGCTCTGGGTGAAGGAAGACAGGCGAGAATTTCCAGGTCTGTGGGGATCCCACGTACCAGGGACAGAAGAGCCAGGGACCTGGGAAGTGCAGACCTAATACAAGGCAGAGCAAAACTCACGCGCCGCGGTAGGACCTTCATTCCACGGGATCGGCTTCCGGGTTTGCCACCAGGACAGAAGCCAGTCCGGGCGGGGCCCGCGAGCAGGTTGGAGGGGCCTGGGCGGGGCAGAGGCGGGACGCGAGGCGGAGAGACCTTGTCCTTTAGAACCGGCAAAGGGCGGGGCCGGGACCGGACCTGTGCTTCTCTCAGCCTGGCACCCAGTGCCTCTGTTTTTCAGGCGTTTGGAGGTGAGAGCAGCCAGGAAGGCTGAGGCATGATACAAAAGCCCTGGAATTGTCTGGAACGGGAATGCAAACTAGAATGTGAAATGCAAAGCCCTGCCTGGGTGGAACATACGATTTCATGCTGACGGCCCACAGAACAGAATAGAAATCCTCCCCCTTTCTATTCTCCATTCACTCAGGAGGGAGAGTCCACCCTGTGCTCAGCTTCAGAGACTTCCCTAGTGCCTTTGCTTGGGATGCGGGACGGGGTGCTCAGGCCAGGGAGGAGTGAGGTCACCACCTGCTGCCTAAACACAGCAGGGATGCAGGCAAGGGGCGGAAGCCTGAGGTCCCAGCTACTCAGGAAGCAGCGGCGGGAGAATCGCTGAACCTGGGGGTCCAGGCCAGCCTGGGCGACAAACTAACACCCCTTCCCGCAGGGAACCCTTCCTCATCTCTCTCGCGCGCTCTTTTTCTTTTCTTTCCTTTTTATTTTTATTTTTTTGAGACGGAGCCTTGCTTTGTCTCCCAGGCTGGAGTGCAGTGGCATGATTTTGGCTCACTGCAAGCTCCACCTCCCGGGTTCAAGCCATTCTCCTGCCTGAGCCTTTCGAGTAACCGGGACTACAGGTGCCCACCACGATGCCCAGGTAAATTTTTGTATTTTTAGTAGAGACCAGGTTTCACTGTGTTAGCCAGGATGGCCTCGATCTCCTGACCTCGTGATCCACCCACCTCAGCCTCGCAAAGTGCTGGGATTACAGGTGTGAGCCACCACTCTTGGCCTTGTTTTTTTTTTTTTTTTTAAATAAAATTTTTGATGGTGTGACATAGGGATCCAACATTATTCTTTTCCATGTGAATATCCAGTTAGTTGTCCCGCACGTTTGTGAAAGAGATCAATTACTTTCTCTTTTTTTACTTTTCTTTCCTTTTATTTTTTGAGACAGAGTATTTCTCTGTGGCCCGTGCTGGGGTGCAGTTGCGAGATCGTGGCTCACTGCAGCCTCCGCCTCCTGGGTTGAAGCTATTCTTCTGCCTCAGCCTTTCGAGTAGCTGGTATTACAAGCGCACATGACCATGCCCAGCTAACTTTCCTATTTTTGGTAGAGACGGGGTTTCACTTTGTTGGCTACGCTGGTCTGGAGCTCCTGACTTCAAGTGATCTGCCTGCCTCGGCCTCCCAAAGTGCTGGAATTACACTCGTGAGTCACCGTGCCTGGCCCAGGAGATATTCTTTACTTCACTTTTTAAATGAGAAAATATAATTGAGAAACAAAGAGTCTTGCCCCAAATGAGAAATCATCTCCACGATGATAATAGAGAAAGAAAGAATAACTATTTTAGTAATAAGTAAGCTTTAGACCAGAATGTGATGGGAAATAAAGGCAAACAGCTGAGAGGTTGAAAAGAGAGAAAGAAACTTCACTGTTACTATACAACCCATTGAGTACGTGTTTTCAAGATAAACACTAATCAGTCCTCAGGGAAGAGGACTTGACAAGCCCTTGGTCACACATAGTTCATCCTGGCTCTACTTGGTAATGGAGGTGACCATCTCTGTCAGCTAACTAGCTTCATCCCGAGGGAGGGGGAGAAACCCTAACACTAACCCTAACACAAAAATTAGCTGGGCGTGGTGGCAGGTGCCTATAATTTTTCTGTATTTTTAGTAGAGACAGGGTTTCACCAAGCTGGCCAGGCTGGTTTTGAACTCCTGACCTCAAGTGATCCGCCCACCTCAGCATATCAATGTATGGGGATTACAGGCTTGAGTCACCAGGGTCAGCCAGGAAAACTCTTAGAAGTTGCACCTGCATTCCACTAGACTCTGGTTTCATCACCGCATTCCTCTCAAGGCTCAGATTTACAGGTCCATAGCTTTAAGTTGGAATCATTTGATGTTTGAATTATTTAATTTCCTTCTGAGACAGAAGTATTATCTATCTTGTTGTGTGCCTTTTTTTTTTTTTTGAGACAGAGTTTCGCTTTATTGCCCAGGCTGCAGTGCAGTGGCGCAATCTCAGCTCACTGCCACCTCTGCCTCCCAGATTCAAGCAATTCTGCCTCAGCCTCCTGAGTAGCTGGGACTATAAGCATGTGCCACCACACCCGGCTAATTTTTTTGAATTTTTAGTAGAGACAGGTTTTCACCATGTTGGTCAGGTGGTCTCGAACTCCTGACCTAGGGATCGGCCAGCCTTGGCCTCCCAAAGTGGTGGGATTACCGGCGTGAGCCACCGCACCCGGCCATTGTTTGCTGGTCAAAGTGAGCTCCCAAGTTCTTCAGAAATACATCCCTGGGCTGGGCGCTGTGGGTCATGCCTATAATCCCAGGACTCTGGACGGCTGAGGCTGGAGGATCATCTGAAATCAGAAGTTCAAGACCAGCCTGGCCAACATGGTGAAACCCCGTCTCTACAAAACTATAAAAATCAGCCAGGCATTATGGCGGGTGCCTGTAGTCCCAGCTACTTGGGAGGCTGAGGCAGAAGAATCACATGTACCCAGGAGACGGAAATTGCAGTGAGCTGAGATCGCACCATTTAATTCCAGCCTGGGCAACAAGAGTGAAACTCCATCTCCGAGAAAGAAAAGAAAAGAGAAAGAAAGAATACTACCTCAGAAGACAGAAAATGCATTTGCAAATTTTCTAAATAAATCTCCTAAGAAAAGAGATGAAAGGAAAGAAAATCTCTTTATTTTCAAAGGAGGAATTATACCTCTCATTTATTTCCTTTTCTGTTTGAGATAGGGTCGAGCTCACTCACCCAGGCTGGAGTGTGGTGGCAAAAACAGGGCTCACTGCAGCCTTCAACTCCCTGGCTCAAGTGATCCTCCCACCTTTTTCATCAAGGATTTGGAAGAGATATCTACAAAATATAAACACCAATACGTTTCCCATTAAGTCCAGATGGTAAATCATACTGAAATGTGTAAATATGACACAAAAAACAATGCTTAAACTTCCCAAATATAATCTTCAAAGTTTAGGAACATAAAAGGAGTAAGATTCTTTAATAAATGAAGGGCTATTACATGTACTTCAAATCATTTATATGGAAACCTATTTCCAATATCATGACAAAACACTGACAGGGCACAAACATGTGTAAGCCTAATGTCATGACTGTTTTTCCACTGTGACCCTAAAGTGCATCAGTTTGCAAAAAACATATCACTGTCACATTAATGAAAATATATATTCTTCATATTTACAGAGTATCAACTGTACACAAATAAATGCTAAAGGGCCACAAAATATACTACATTGGTAAATAATCCACAAGCTCATGTAAGGGTAACCAAAATCAATGGAAATGCTGTATTGTCAAATAATCATAGCACAGAGAAGATAAGAAAAGATTACAAAAATTAGCCAGGTGTGGTAGCTTGCGCCTGCAGTCCCAGCTACTCAGGAGGCTGAGGCACAAGAATCGCTTGATCCTGGGAGGGAAAGATTGCAGTGAGCCAAGATTGCACCACTGCATTCCAGCCTGGGTGACAGAGTGAGACTCCATCTCAAAAAAAAAGAAAGAAAAGAAAAGAAAGAAAAAGAAAACAATGTTAATACAATATTTTTCTGAATACCTGTCATAAAATTACCTATAACCACGCAGAACAGGCACTTATTGAAATTAAGAAGTGCAGTGTGTCAGTTATATTGTATATCACATACCGAAAAGCCATATGTGAAATCTTAAATATTAGTCAGTAAACTATTGTAACCTATGATAAAACCAGCAAGCAAATAAGTACATTTATACAGCCTGCAGAATTCTAAACAATTTCCTCTTAAGAAAAAAGCCACAACTTTTGCTTACCACCAGCACACAATATAAGAACTGAAACGCATGTTAAGATCACTACCTTCTGATGTATGAGGTCAAGTAAATACACAGCATTATAAGGAATAAGAACTGACTAACAATGTTGGAGGGTACAATTATGATGTCACAGGTACAGTTACGTAACACCAGGCAATACAGCAATTTTATATATATATGCATTGCCGTTAGTTATCTACTTAACTGTGCATAAAATATAAAATATAGAAAGTGTACTGGGAAAATTTATAAACTGAGATCACAGAAAACATTGTATAAAACAAATTGCGGCCAGGCGCGGTGGCTCACGCTTGTAATCCCAGCACTTTGGGAGGCCGAGGCGGGCGGATCACGAGGTCGGGAGATCGAGACCATGGTGAAACCCCGTCTCTACTAAAAATACAAAAAATTAGCCGGGCGTGGTGGTGGGCGCCTGTAGTCCCAGCTACTCGGAGAGGCTGAGGCAGGAGAATGGCGTGAACCCAGGAGGCGGAGCTTGCAGTGAGCCGAGATTGCGCCACTGCACTCCAGCCTGGGCGATAGAGCGAGACTCCG